>NC_058407.1:151083131-151109697 GCF_002201575.2 Neomonachus schauinslandi
TTTAACTAATGACATACCCTAGATGCTTCCATGAGTACATCAGGGTGACTACAGTATTTCACCCTCTCCCCAAAAATACCCTTGAAAATTTCACTGCTATTTTAAGCTGCTATTTTCTCTTAACTTTCATGAAACTCATTAATCTGCCAGTGACTACTCCAAAAGCACAAGCAGCCTGCAGGATGACAGAATGTGACTTAGTTCAAAAGCCATCCTAGGGACCCTGAAGACTTTGGAAATTGCTTCTTGTTCTTTCTTCCCTTGCATTTTTGCCTCGCCGTGGTGTTGGGAAGAAAGAGAAGAAAACTCATCATTAGCTGAACAGAATGTCAGCACTTTCAAACAGAGAGAGCCACATCAGACCATGGGCTCTTGTGTTCTTAGAAGCCCCAAGAAATGTGTTTCCTTGAGGTGCCCTTTAGAGCTGTCGGTTCCATCTACCAGAGTCCCAGCTTCTGCTGCTAAATACCTATCATGCTTCCCCTCTCCACACTCTGAGCCTGTTTGCCTTCCATTGCAGTGATCCTTGCACTGGGCAAAGTCACCGGAATCCCATATCCACTGCACCCAGGATACAGACTGGGACTCAAGAGACCAGAGATTAAGAAGTGAAAAATTACAATACGGATTCCTAAAACAACCATTTCGGTTTCCAAAAAAGATTTCCCCACTGGAGTCATTTTCACTTGAGTTTTGTCCAGCGCCGTGAAGCAGTGTTCTGCCTGCTTACAAGTTATAAGGAGCCAAATACAGACTCAGTAACATGGATGCAGCTTTCTTTTCATAAAATGTCTGTGCCGCTTTCTGCACAGTAATCCAGCCTAATAGAGCCTTCATTAACCTATCTATGGTGGAATGCATGAACATCCCAAAGACCCCTCTCTTTAGCTTCTATAATATCTTTCTCAATTCTCAGTCAGAGGACAAAATTTCCGGATTATAGGATTAGATTTTATGAATGCTAGTTCCTGGCCTTGGGTCAGTTCCTTACCCATCCTAAGCCGAAATTTGCTCATGTGTAAAACAGAAAGAAAAACACTCGCCCTCCAGAGTTGTTGTAAAGATTTCTTCATCCAGTATGTAATTTTTGAGAATCTACTCCTCTATGCAAGGATCTAGAAGGAGGGAGAATTGGGGACCAAAGATAACACATGAGTGCTGTGAGGTTGGAAGTTCATAGGTGAGCAAGAGGCATAGGCCAGTCAGTGCTGGTGTAAGAAATAAGAAAACTGGACTCTGGGTCATTCAGGCCTGAGTGGAAATCTTGCGCCCACCACTTCCTCATTGCATGACACTGGGAAATAACTTAACCTTTCTCAGCCTCAGCTTAACCCTGGAGATAATAATACCTCTCTCCTGGTTCTGTAAGGATTCAATTAGATATTACTTGATGAGACACTTAGCACAGTGTCAAGACCATAAAAAGTATTAAATAGACAATGACATTACGTGTTATGGTAAACACAAGATGGTACGAGCACACATGAATGTGCCCAGCACAGTGTCTGACAGGCAGAGAGCACACTGTAAATGTTAGTCCACACCCCTGTCTACATCAACTCTTCTCCCATAAATCAAGTCATTGCTTAATTTGAGCAAGGCAAGGGAAGAGCTAGAAATGGACCCAAGATCTTAGAGATGCAAGGCTGGGAGAAGATACCAGTGGCTGGCTGCCTGGAAATCGCATTCCAAGCTCTCTGGGGCACAGATGAGTACAACTACATTCACAAGGAACTACTGAGCTATTGGGGGAGGGCAGGGGAAGGACTGGGCATAACACAGGTAAATCCCATATCCATAGAGTATGAATATGGGACAACCATGAGTAATTCTTTTTTTTTAAGATTTTATTTATTATTTGAGAGAGTGAGTGTGAGATAGAGAGAGCATGAGCAGGGTAGAGGGGCAGAGGGAGAGGGAGAAGCAGGCTCCCCACTGAGCAGGGAGCACAATGCAGGGCTCAATCCCAGGACCCTGGGATCATGACCTAAGCTGAAGGCAGATGCTTAACCGACTGAGCCGTCCAGGCACCCCAATCATGAGTAATTCTAACGATGAGAATTCTTGAGAAGACAGGAGATATGCTGGGCCAAGACCGTCTGATGAGCAGGTGCTCCAGTCTGAAGACAGTCCGTTGTACAATGGTGACCACTGAGAACACGAGAGAAAAGAGAGCGGATATATTATTATACACATCAGTAATGCCGGTGTTGGACATGCTCTCCTACACACGAGATTTTACTGAAAGTTATAAAACACAAGTGTTTAGGACTCTTTTGGAGGCAAGTGGCAGAAACCCAACAGAAACGGACTTAAGCAAAAAGTTGAAATTGATTTCCTTGCCTATTTGATGGGTAAGACTTCAGGTATGATTAGATTCAAGAATTCAAGTGGTCTCATCAGGAATCTTTCTTCCTCCATTTTCTGTTTCGTCTTCCTTCAAGAGTACTCTTCCCATGGAGAAGAAAGAGAACCATAAGCAGGTTTATATGTTCTTTCAAGAATGCCAATCAAGGGGCGCGTGGATGGCTCAGTCGTTAAGCGTCTGCCTTCAGCTCAGGTCATGATCCCAGAATCCTGGGATCGAGCCCAGCATAGGGCTCCCTGCTGAGCAGGGAGCCCGCTTCTCCCTCTCCCACTCCCCCTGCTTGTGTTCCCTCTCTCGCTGTCTCTCTCTTTGTCAAATAAATAAATAAAATCTTAAAAAAAAAAAAAAAAGAATGCCAATGAAGAAAGTTCTCATTTCCACTAGTCCCACGATTCTCCCTGGCTCTGATTGGTCCACCTTGAGCAAGGATGTTTTGATTGGGCAGGCCCACCCCTAGACTAGGAAGAGAGTTAGCCCATGTGAGCCACCTGCCCTCAAGGAAAATAAAGATGCTTTTACTCTAAGAGGGGTCATGAAGCTGTGCACAGGTAAAAACCCCACCTATCGACCTATTGACTACACTTTCCTGCTACTCTTTTTTTCTAGGCATCCATTGAACATCTGAGAACATATTCAGAAGTTAACCAATCTCAAAAGATAGCAGCAGGGGTAAATAGAGAAACAGACTCAGAAATGTCATCATGACAGTTAATTGTGGGAAATTTATCACACTGATTGATCACGCAGCATTTAACTTCAAGAATACCAAGCCTCCAAGTGGTTTTCTTTTGACAAATGTGAGGCAGGGTTTACCAAAACTAGCAGATATGACTGTGACTTACAAAATGAAAAAAGTAAACAAGAAACACAATTTGATATGATTTAATAAGAGACTTGTTTTCACCACTTCTCCTGAGGACCTTGGCACATTTTCTTTTTAGAGACAGTTATTATCTCTACCTTTATTGAACAAAGGCACCGGAACACAGCTGCCGAGGATCTGTAAAGAAAATCACTCTTTTATTAATAAGACTGTTATTAGCAGGGGGGAAAAAACCCATGTTTGGGGGTTTGCACTGAAGTTACAGGCCATTTCAGAGAAATATGGCCGACTACTACCAACATTATTTCAGGCAATTTCATGATCAAATGTCCTATTAGGTTGTTTAAAAATTTTATAGAGATTGTAAATCAGAACTATTTTCTGTTTGCCCTAAATATTTAGGTACAAGAGGGAAAGCAGATCAAATTAAAGGGTACTGTGCACATTTTTTACTGGGATCTCCCAGGGATATAAATCATTCCATTTGCAGCATGGAGTTCTTCAGTAAACATGTTTGTGAATACAACATTCAATGCTCCTCCAGTGCTCTCATTAAAAGGATGATCTGGGTAACAACAGTAGTGCCAGATTCTTCCCATCTTCAAAATTTGCCAAGATTTAAAGGATACCACTCAAAGTTTCTCCAGAGTTCCTACAGGAATACATTTTGAGCTACTTTATTCCATTGGTTCAGCCCCGAACAATATCATGGGACAAGAATCAGAAGACAAAAGGAACAGAGAAAGATTTGTAGACATGCTGGAAGGAATCATTCTTTCTTTTGAGAAACAGAGAGTCAATATCTATCAAATGTGAAGATGCATATCCCTTGATCTAGCAATTTCTGTTTAGAGATTTAACCTACTGATACACTCATACGTGTGCATGAAGATAGATGTTCCAGGATACTTAATGCAGCCTTGGTTATAGTGGCAAAAGATTGGACACAATCCAAATGTCTTTCAATAAGGCTCTGATTAAATAAATTACAGCACAGCCTCACAGTGGAAAACAATGCAGCCATTAAAGACAATGAAATGGGACTAGCAGAACTGAAATAGCACTACCTCTAAGATACATGGTGAAGTAGGAAAAAAGGGGAGGGGAGATGCAGCAGAACAAGTGTAGGAGGATGCCATTTTGTATTTTTTTAATGTCAGAAAATATTTGGTTCTGTGTTTTAACTCTACTGGAATTAAAATAAAAAGTTAATTTTAAAGAATTTGGCTGTGCACACACAGAATACCTCCAAAAAGAAACCCAGGATTTTCCTCATTGGAAGGGCCAACTTTATGTTCACTGTTATATCTGTCAGTATTATTTTTTGAAGCTTTTACCACAGAATTACCATATGTGATTTTTTTAAGTAAAATATTATTTTTTTGAGAGAGAGAGAGAGCACGCATGAGCTTAGGGGGAGGGACATGGGAAGAGAGAGAGAATCTCAAGCAGATTCTGCGCTGAGCATGGAGCTCAACATGGGGCTTGATCTCATGACCATGAGATCATGACCTGAGCCAAAACCAAGAGTCAGATGCTTAACTGCCTGAGTCATGCAGGTGCCCCTTTAAGTAAAATTTTAAACAAAAAGAAATATGGTGCGTTGCCATAAATCTCATGAGAAATGGAAAATATTTCTTGAAAAAAGTAGGAAAACTATTAAGACATACATGAGAGTTCTGAAGAAATGGAGAAGTACCTCATTTCCTTTGATGGTATGAAAGATTGAATGAGTGTTCCCAAATCTTCATTCCCTCCACTACAGCATTAAACACCGTTGTACCTTTGAAATTTTCTCACTGTGGGGGGAGTGTTCTTTCTGACCCATGGATGTCAGTCTTGATCATGTGACTTGCTAGGGTCAGCAGTGTGAGCAGATGTAACAGAAGTAGAGGCTTTACATACACCTCTGTGATTCCGCTTGATCTATTACACTTCTGACATCCACCCTGAGAAGATCAAATCCTGGGTAGCCAGTGGTCCCAAGATGAGGAGATATATATAGCAGACCTGGGCCAACCCATAGCCTGGAATCAAGCAAACTAATCCAACAGAGTCCAACAGAATCACAGCCTACTTGCAGACCTGTGTGACAAAAATCATTCTTGCTGTAAGCAAGGACTGGGGACATGCATGTTCCACAGCTTTATCGCAGCCATATCTGACTGATACAGATAGGAAGACTAAATTACTTCCTTTGCTCTCTCCCACCGACTCTAGGAAATTGTTCCCAGTTAACCCTACCCCTACTCTAGACTATGATCTTTTCAATGACAGGAACTGTGTGTTATTTCTCCCTGTGTCCCTAGACTTCAGCACAGTGCCTGGCACGATCTTTCTCTGACCACTCTATCTAAAGTATTTGCCTCTATCCCACAGTCTCCACCATATCACACAGTCCATTAATCACAATCTATAATTATCCTATTATTTTGTTAATTTGTCTCCCTCACTGGAACATAAACTTCCCAGAGGAAATGAATCAATGAATGCAGAAAAAAGACTTCCTTACTCTGATCTTTATAAGCCTTCAGACATCTGTTTTATCATATTCTCCAAATTTCTTCATGGCCTTGAAAAAGCTGGCCCCAAATGATTCCTAGTTCTATCATTCATTGCTCCCCTTAGGTAATACCATGCCACTTTTCACTGTTTCCCACCCACCACCCACACTTTGTCTTTTTCTGCAACATTATCCGTGATATTCCCTTGACAAGTTCCCTCTAACCTGAGTACTCTTCTTTACCCCCCTGCTTATCTAAATCCTGACCATTTGTATTTTTGTGGATTAGGTTCAGCTATGATTAACTGTAAAACTCAAAACACCAGGGCCTAAACAATATAAAAGTTTATTTATTTCTTTTGCTTAATAAATTTAGAAGTAGTCAGAATAAGATTGGAAAGGTAATCTACGGTTTCAGAGGAACAAGATCCTCCTAGTGTTTTGTTCTGTCATGGGTTCCTTCCCAAACCCTCTTCCTGACCCAGAATGGCTGCTGGAGCTCCAACTATTACATTCTCATTCTAGTCATTAGGAAGGAAGAAAGATGGAAGAAGAGAAGGCCTCCTCCCTGTAAAGAAATCCACGTGCCCCCTGTCCCCGAATCATGCACAGCATTTTCGCTTACATGTCTTCCAACAAAACTTAGTTACATAGATACATCTAGCTGCATGGGAAATTGTATTAGTTAGTTTTGATATATCACAAACCACTGCCTCATAACATAGCATCTTCAAACAATAAGCATTTATGCAGTACTTGATTCCATGGGTCGGTAACTTGGGCTGAGTTCAGCTAGGCAGTTTTTGTGGCCTCAAGTGAGTGTACCCATGTACCTGTAGTTAACTATTTGCTTGGCTGGAAGTTGGCTGGTCTAAGATGACCTCAGCTAAGAAAGTTTGTCTCTGCTCCAAAAGGGCTCCTACCCTCCAGAAGGCTAACTCTGGCTCACATATGATGGTTGGGCAGGATCCCAGAAGGTTGAGTGGAGGTATGCAAGGCCTCTGGAGGCCTAGGCTTGGAAATGACACAATGTCACTTCCATTGCATTGTATTGGCCAAAGCAAATCACAAATCTAGCCTGGCTTCAAGGGTGTGGAAATAGACTCCACAATTAAATAGGAGGGACTGCAAAGTCACATTGCAAAAGGATGTGCACACAGGAAAGGGAATATTTGTAGAGATTTTTGCAAGCAATATTCCAAAGAACTGTAGTCTTTACTTGGAGTTAGGGGGGATGACCCAGCTAAAAATTTAGGGATTCTATTGTTATGGAAGTTCTGGAAGTAGAGGGGAATGGGGAAGAGCCTGCATAGTCTATGACACCCACTTTTAAAGCCCAGTTCCAAATGCACTCCCTCCTTCTGGAAGCTTTCCTTGAACCACTGAGCTAGAATTCTGGCCACCAAAGACTTTCACCTGTACATTTTATGACCCCTTCACAACTACCCACGGAGAGACATTGGCTCATCAGTATCTGTGCAGGGTGATAGCAGGTGAGCCCTTAGCCATCCTCTGAAGCCACCATGAGCTTGGACACCATCTCTGCTGAGGTATTAACATTTCTGTTGAAACAGGTACCTTTATTATTTGAAAGCAATAAATCTTTTGTTTAAATGGCAGGTGTATAAAATTGTTACTCTTGTTTTCAGCACACCCACAAGAGGAACAAAGAATCCACGTGACCCAAGAATAACAGGTTAAATACTAGAATCTAGAAGGAATCCCTTAGCATCCAGAGCATAAACAGATATATACACTCCTCATCAGAGAGGGTGTTGGAACTAGTCCATGGATATGTTGGCATTTTCTTTCTCCCTTTGTTATTTTTTTCCCTCCCTTTATGCCTGGAATGTAAATCAGTCGCCTAGAGTCCTTCTGGTTAACAAGGTCCTCATTTGGGAGGTTGCAACCTAGGAGACTATTAAAAAGAGAAAGAAAAGATTCTTCTACAAACATTTCCTGACAGCTGCTGAGGGTTAGAGAGGAGGGAGGGCACCAGGGCGACAGCACAGAACAGGACCATTAAGGGAAGAAAATCTGAAAAGCAGAGTAAAAATTCGTGGTCCAAGTCTCTGGCAGATGATCCCTGAATAGAAATCTGTCGCACAAAAAGAAAACCCCTGGGCGGGACAGACAAGATGAAGAGAGCCTTCCACTGATCCCAATGGGCCACGGCTGCCCAACGCACAGCAGAAATCCCTGCAGGTGCCTGCAGAATGCTTTAGAGTAAATACCTGGGCTTTAGAAGCTGGAGGAGGGGCAGCCTCAGGCCTCAGCATCCTCCACCAACTCCTGCAAGAATGCTAATAAGAGCTTGCACTTGTTGGGTTACCACTGTGTGCCAACACCACAATAAGTGTCTTCCATGCACTAATGATCTCCACCAACCTTCACCACGATGCCCTCAGGCTGGAGCTATTATTAATGGCAGGCCTGGTGGCGCTCATAATTTGCCCAAGGTCATTTGGTTCATAAGTGGAAAAGCTACAGGTTGATACCAATTTCCCTGGCTGCAAAGGCCATACTCTTGGACCTCTGCCCCATCCTGCCTTTTTATACCATGATGGAGTGGAAGAGGAAATGTGCCAGATGCTGCCATAGAATTATCTATCTCCAAAATGACCCAGGAGAAGAGACTGCTGGTGGAGACAGTCTTTTTCATTGAAGAGCTCTTGAACTTGGGGGAAGGACACCTGAACATCTACAAATAAGATCTCAGCAACAACAACAACAATACTAATGGAGTAATTATATTGTGCCAGCCACCATGCTAGTATATGGATTATCTCGCTTAATCCTCAGCCGTAAAAATTGTTGCTCCCATTTTAGAGATGAGAAAACAGAGGCGCAGAGAAATTAAGTCACAGGGCCAAGATCTCACAGCCAGGGAGCAGCAGAGCTAGAATTCAAAGGCAAGTCTGAAGCTAACAGGGGTCGAAGCAGGAGGTGGGACAGGGTTGGCAGGGGAGAAGCCAGGGAAGGAGGGGCAAGAGTGGAGTGAGGAGAAGGGTGGAGACAGGATCACTTGTGAATGGCTGGGGGATGCAGAACTCCATGGCTGCAGGATGTGTTATGGTCACAACCTAGAACACTAGAGTCGCTGCCTGGATTCAAACTCCAGCTCCTTTCTGCACTCCCTCTAGTCACCTTACAGTTCTTTCCCCCACCAAGTTCTGTTTGCTCTCCTGGTCGGTACAAGAGGAACAATAAGGATGTGTGTCCATGCTATTATAACAAATGAGAGGGCTGGGGATAGATCAGTGATGATAATGTATGTCAAACCATAGAATATAATTAATCCAGTTCTGGGCACTCGAACTCCAAATAAAGTATGGGGAAAGATTTGGAGTAGTCTATGTGGTGCTGTTCAAAACCCCTGTACACACACACACCCTTTTACCTGCAATAAAAATCTACCTTAGTCCTCAATTTCTGGAGTAATCTATGATCTGCAAAGGAAAGCCTGGTTTTACAAAGAAATACTTTTCTTTCATTTTCTTTTTTTCTTTCTTTTTCTATTTCCTTCTTTTCTTTCTTTCTTCCTTTCTTCCTTCCTTCCTTCCTTCCTTCCTTTCTTTCTTCTTTCTTTCTTTCTCTTCCTTTCTGTCTGTCTGTCTGTCTTCCCTTATTGATCCTCCCCCACTTCCTCCCTTCCTTCCTCTTACATCAAATCAGACCCTAGTTACTCTTCTGCAGCTTTTCTCCCAATTTGTATCTCTTGGACACCATTCTATATAGATCCACCTTATTCTTTTTAGTGGCTACATTGTGTTCTGTTGTATGGATGTCCTAATATGCATTTAGGCAGTACTCTATTGGTAGAAATTTATAGTTTCCAGTTTGTTTTTGCTTTTGTTTTGTTTTGTTTTGTTTCTTTTAAACGGTTCTATTGTCAGGATTATTGGGGACAAGAAGAAATGTCTCCCACTGGCAAAGAAATGACATTTCCCATTAGGAAAGGCATCTGTCCCAATTCATGTAATATCCATATTACTCATCTTGGGTGTGACAGTATTGTAGCCACCATTAAACCTCCATTCCTAGGATTTGTGGAGATAGAAGCAACCTATCTGGCCCTCCTCAGATCAATACCTAACGCCCACACAGAAGCCCAAGAAGTGAGAATCCAGCAAACATCTTGAACATCCTCTGAAAGTTGTGAAAAGATATATTGCACTTGAGCTGTTATTAACACCTGATGATAACTCATTAAAACCAGACTAATTATCCACAAGCAGCAGGTTCCTTTTGCACTCTAAATGTACCAGTTCCATGTGGAAGTGATGGCTAAATTAACCCCAGAGAGTCAGCCAATGGCCTCCTCCTATCGCCCTGCTCATTCTTTGGACTAATTGGTTCTTTCTTCATCAGCTGCTTAAGATAAATAAATGACCGGGCCATACATTTTCTTCTACTTGATTATAAGCTTTTCAGTAGACAATGGGGCGCCTGGGTGGCTCAGTCGGTTAAGCGTCGACTCTTGATTTCAGTTCAGGACATGATCTCAGGGTCATGAGTTCAAGCCCCATGTTGGGCTCCACGCCCAGCATGGAGTCCACTTGAGGTTCTCTCCCTCCTTCTCCCTCTGCCCCTCCCTACCCCCACTCACATGAGCCCTCTCTCTCAAAAAAAAAAAAAAGCTTTTCTGTAGAATATGATGGTAATAATAATGGCCATCTCATATTCAACCATTTACTCTATGCTATGTATTTTACATGGATGATCCCATTGAATTGTATTAATATAATATGAAAACTGGCACAAGGAATGTAAACTAGTTGCCCAATGTCAGGCAGCTAGCATGGGTGTGCAAGGGTCTGTCTGCTCCAAAGCCCCAGGTTTGGAGGGAGATGAAATTGACCTGACAACCAGAAAGAGAAAATGATAATAAAGACTTCACTACTGAGATGCCCTAAGATTATCTATATATGTCCCTATGGTCAAGCCCACTGCTTAGCACATAGTTGGTGCCCATAAAATTTTGTCACATGAATGAAGAAAACTGGGATACCTTATGAATTGTTTGTGGGTTACAGAAAATGACCAATAGACAAAGCATTTTGATTTGGTTGAAGTAGCTGACTTGTTTTCTACTCCACAGGTAGTCAAATAAGTCAGCATGAGGAATGCATGTGTGCATAAGCTGATCTGCCTTTCTTCCCAGGCCAATCCTTTCAGAGAAGGCTGATAGAAGTTTCAATGTGTAGAGAGGACCTAAGATATACCATGTTCTTTCCCCAGCATCACAGACGGATGCCACAACAAAATATCCTCCAATCAGAAAGAACAACAACAACAACAAAAAATGTAACTATCCAAAATGAAATTTAAAAAAACATAATAATTCATGAAATTTTGAAACCTAAGTCATGGTTTGATTAATTCTGCAGCTACATAAACATCACAGACTTTTCAACAACTTAGAAATAAGAATTCTCTCAATAACGGATAAGTTAAATCAATCATGGCATAATCATGAAACGGAATACTTTGAAGCTATTAAAAAGTGTAATCAACATATATTGAAGCCTGTTGAAAGATGTTATGATAATTAAATTAATAAAGTTGATAATAAAACAGAAGATGTAGTATAATCCCATTTTTTCATTAAGTATCAAATAATAAGAAAAAGAGCCCGGAAGGACATCAAAGAGAGCAAAATGTGAACAGGTTTTTATACACAATATGCTTATGAGTGATTTTTTAAGTTTTACTTCACATACCTGTGCTTTTACATTTTTTTATATAATACGTAAGTATTCATTGTTGGATTAAAACCAAATTATATGGAAACACCCGAAGTGTCCATCGACTAATGAATGGATAAAGAAGATGTGATACATACACACACACACACACACACACACACACTGGAATATTGCTCAGTTATAAAAAAGAATGAGATTTTGCCATTTGCAACAACATGGATGGAGCTATAGAGTATTTTGCTAAGCAAAATAAGTCAGTCAGAGAAAGACAAATACCATATGATTTCACTCATATGTGGAATTCAAGAACAAAACAAACAAGCACAGGGGAGGAAAAAAAGAGAGTGGGAAGCAAACCAAGAAACAGACTAGAGAGAACAAACTGATGGTTACCAGAGGGGAGGGTAATGGGGGGATGGGTGAAATAGTTGATGGGGATTAAGAGTGCACTTACTGTGATGAGCACCGGGTGTTGTACGCAAGTGTTAAATCACTATATTGTATTGTAAATATTCTGAAATGAATATTATACTGTATGTTACCTAACTGGAATTTAACTAAAAACTAAAAAAAAAAAAAAATTAAACCTGTTGTGGTGGCATTTATTTAAATAGAGGACTAGAGAGAAGAATCGAGTCATAGCCCAAAGCAGGCCCAGGAAAGGGCATCTGACATGGAATGCTCAAGCAGGCTGTGGCAATTGCCAAAAGATCTGAGACTGCTTCATCAGGGATCAGAAATTGTTGAAAATGGTGGACGAGTTTTCAAAACTCCATTCTACTGTGATTCACAGTAATTCCCCCCAAACTCTACTATAACTAATTTTAAATATGTCCATGGAACATACATCACTTCTAGATACCTACAAACATCTAGATACCTGATACACAGTAGAAGAAACAGCCAGTGTTGGTCCATATTTTCCAGTTCAGGTTCCATCTCAGCAGGCCACAAAGAACTTTCCTTAGTGTACCAGCTCTTGGCTAGCTCTCTAACTGGACAATTTGATCTCCCCCAAAGACTCTAGTACTTGGTTATGGAAAAGAAACAGGTTTGCAAATCAGGAGAGGTGGCCCAGCTCTGCTATCAGGACTGTGTGACCTTGGGCAAGTCCTTCCCTGTGGTCTCAGCTGGTTGACCTATTGGACCCACACAATAAGATTCTCTCCTCCAGGAATTTGCAACTTGGAAATCAAGACTGGGAAGTGAGACACATTAATGGCAGAACTCGAGAGGTAGACCGTGAATTCCAACTGCTGCTGAGCTCCCCAGCACTGGTATTCTCCTTCCTATGCAAACTTCCTTTGTTCCACAATATCCTCTACTCTCCTGACAATCAATGACTGATTTTCCTTATATTAATAAGCGCCCCTTTCTGTTGCTTAGAACCAGCCCCGACTTCACTACCGTGGCTCACGTGGAAGGAAGTCCTTCCTGCCCAGAGTGAAGGGAACTGGTCAGTCAGGCAAAGGAGTCTGATGCACAGCGAAAGGCTGCCACAGAGAGCATCTGTCATCCTTGTGCTAAGAGGCAGGGACCCAGCAGGGCAAGCTGTCACATTCAATAAAGATTCTCAGTCAGCCCAGCCACGCTTTCTGAGTATCCAGGCAGGAATGCCCTGGGGTGAGAGAACAGAAAGGAGTGATAATGGACATTCTGAGCAGTCGACATCTCCTGGCTTCCTGTACCTATCTGACTATGAGTTCACCTGAAGCCACTCCTGGTTGACCGGGTACCAGCCATACCCAGGGCATCGCCACTGTGAATTCTTGCAGCCGCTGTTGGAATCTCCCTAACGCAGTAGTTCTCAACTGGAAACAACTGTGCTCCCCATGGGACATATAGCAGGAATGTCTGTGGACATTTTTGATTATCACAATTTGCGGTTGGATATTACTGGCAGCTGGTGGGTAGATACCAGAAGTATCTATTTCCTGTTGCTGCTGTAACAAAGAACCACAAACTTAGTGGTTTAAAATAACATAAATTTACTGTCTTGTAGTTCCAGGGGTCAGAAGACTAACATGACTCTGTAAGGCTGCTTTCCATCTGGAGGCTCCAGGGAAGAATGGGTTTCCTTGCATTTTCCAGCTTCTAGAGGCTGCCAGCATTCCTTGGCTCACAGCCCCTTCCTCCATGTTCAAAGCCACCAGTTATCGCACCTTCTTTTCTCTCTCTGTTTCCATCACCATATCACCTTCTCTCTTATCAGGACCCTTGTGATAATGTTGGGTCAACCCAGATCATCCAGGATAATCTCCCCATCTCTCAAGATCCTTCATTTAAATCACATCTGCCAGGTTTTTTGGGTTTTTTGGGGTTTTTTGGTCATGTTCTGGGTTTCTGCCATATAAGGTATTCACAGATGATAGGAATTAGGATATGGACATCTTTGTGGGGCTAGCATTATTCTATCTCCCACACCAAGGATGCTGCTAGACATCCTACAGCCCCCACAGCAAAGAATCATCTGGTTTAAACGTCTATAGTGCAGAAGTGATAAAACCTGCATGCTCTGAAAACAGTGCTGGTGCTGGGCCTCCCACATGCCTTCACCTAAAACCACTTCTTAACGTGAATGACAGCTGCAGACCCACTATTCCTTGGTCCCATCAATCTAAGACACCCCCTAAATTTTAAAATAGTTGTGAAGGTTGTTCAGCCCAAGTAAGCCATGGAAATTCTGTTTCCCTAAATGTTTATTTTTTTAAAGATTTATTTATTTAGAGAGAGAGAGTCTGTGTGCACATGGTGGAAGAGGGGCAGAGGGAGAGGGAGAGAGAGAGAGAATCCCAAGCAGACTCCCCGCTGAGCACAGAGCCTGGCACAGGGCTCCATCTCACGACCCTGAGATCATGACCTGAGCTGAAATCAAGAATCCAACGCCCAACTGCCCAACTGACTGAGCCACCCAGGTGCTCCCCTAAAAAGCTTAAAAGCAACAGAAAAAGACAGTCCTTTCTTAGTCTTGACAGTACTCCTATGACTTAGAGATTTGGGGGCTTTAAATGCCTGGAAGTTACTCAAAGGCAAAAAAAAAAAAAAATGAACTCTCCATCTTTGGGACTGAAAATGAGAAGCAACAGCAGAAACCAGCTATTACCAACCTAATCCCTCCTCCCCTGGTAATTTCTTTTTTCTACTCTCTAGAAGCAGATATCTTTGGGAAGGGGAAGTGAATTAATGATGGGGGGTTTTTTTGTTTTTTTGTTTTGTTTGTTTTTAATGTTGGTTCTACATGTACCAACTGGGCCGTGCAGCTTACATCTTATTACCTTGCTGGGTTGCTGTCATCATTCGCATTTTAACATGAACAGACTAAGCCAAATTAAAATTTTGACTGGGGTTACAAAGCCATTAAATGATGGATTGAAACTCGGATCCGCATTGCTTCAAAGCCTATAGAGATTTTGGAATGAGATGTTTGATATTCCTTCCACAATCCACATCAAAATCATCTTGTACAACCTTAGGAAAGTGAATGAGAACACCCAAAAAGTAACACAACTTCTCTAATGAAATAAGGCAGGGGTCGGCAAACTTTGTCTAGAAAGCGTCCGTTAGTAAAGATTTCAGGCTTCGCGGGCCATGCGGTCTCTTTTGCAACTGCTCAACTCTGATGTTCTAGGGCAAAAGCAGCTATAGACCATACATAAGCAAATGGGTGTAGCTGTGCTCCAATAAAACATTCTTTACAGAAACCGGCAATGACCAGATTTGGCCCTGGAGCCATAGTAGGTACCACAGCCCCCAATACCCTTGCATTACTGGTGAGAGTACAAATCAGTACAGTCTTTCTGGAAAGCAGTTCAGCAATATGACCCAGCCACTCTATGTCCATGAACTGTCACGGTGTTCCTTGCAGCATTGTTTATAATGGTGAAATAGGGAAAATGGTGTCACTGTCCATCAATAAAGAGCGGGCCAACAAACCCTGCTGTGTGCAAATCATGGCCATGGCCATTAAATGTTACAATGTAGCGGTGCCTGGGTGGTTCAGTTGGTTAAGCATCTGACTTCAGCTCGGATCATGATCTCAGAGTCCTGAGATCGAGCCCCATGTCAGGCTCCCCACTCAGCAAGGAGTCTGCTTCTCCCTCTCCCTCTGCCCCTCCCCCAGCTTGTGCTCTTTTTCTCTCTCAAATAAATAAATAAAAGTCTTTTTTAAAAATTAATAAATAATAAATGTTACAATGTAGATGTACAGTTAGCAACAGAGAAAGAAATCCAAGATATCTTTGAACATCAGGTCATAAAATATTACATATATGAAAATCTTATTTTTATTGAAAAATATGTGTACATAGATGTGATGGCTAATTGTATGTGTCATCCTGACTGGGCTAAGGGATGCCCAGAGAGCTGGTAAAATGTCATTTCTTGGGTGTGTCTAAGAAGGTATTTCCAGAAGAGATTAGTATTTGAATCAGTAGACTGAGTTGAAGATGCCCTCCCTGATGCAGGTCGGCATCATCCCATCTTTTGAAGGCCTGAATAAAACAAAAAAATGGAGGAAAGGCAAATTCACTCTCTCTGCTTGAGCTGGGACACCTAGCTTCTCCTGCCTTTGAACATCAGTGCTTTTGGTTCTTGGGCATTAAGACTCAGACCAGAACTCAGAACCATTGGCTCCCTGATTCTCAGGCCTTCAGCTTCAAACTGAATCCCACCACTGGCTTTCTGGGTTCTCCAGCTTACAGACAGCAGATCCCAGGACTTCTCAACCTCCAAAACTGTGGGCTCCAACTGCCGTAATAAATCTCCTCTTATATAATCCCATTGGTTCTGTTTCTCTGGAGAACCCTAATAGACTTAAAAAATATATATTTAATGATAAATACTGAATGTTTATGGTGGTTATTTCTGGGTGGTAGGATTTTAGCTATTTTTATTGGCTTCTTTATCAATCCCTGTAGCTCCAGAGCTTCCCAGTCCCACACTGGCATGTAGTAGGTGCTCAGGAAATATTTGCTGATGAGGTGAAAGAATCTACCACCAGTGTGTACAAGCTACAGCATCAGGGGTTTCACTGGGATATAAGGGAAGCATTTCCACCATGGTGGGTGGTAAACGCTGGGAAACGTAATTAAAACACCAACTGGAATAAACTTTCATGAAGATATTTTTTAAAGAATGGAGTCACCTTCGAACCATGAGAGACTACGGACTCTGAGAAACAAACTGAGGGTTCTAGAGGGGAGGGGGGTGGAGGGAGGGGTTAGCCTGGTGATGAGTATTAAAGAGAGCACGTACTGAATGGAGCACTGGGTGTTATACGCAAACAATGAATCATGGAAAACTACATCAAAAACTAATGATGTAACGTATGGTGATTAACATAACATAATAATAAAAAAAAAGAATGGATCATCTTATGATCTTGGAATGAGGAAGATTATCCTTTCATATGTATGTCATAAATCCAGGAGCCATAAAAAAATATATCCATTTGATTACATAAAACTTAAAAAAAAAGTCCACAGACTCAAAACAACCATAAGCAAAGTCGAAATATAAATGACAAACCTGGAAATAATGTTTGTGAAGCTTAGCAGGGAAAAGGGCTAATTTCTCTAATATATAAAATCAATAAGAAAAAGAGCAGACCAATAGAAAAAATGGGCAAAAGATAAGGGCAGTTTGTAAGAAAATAAATACAAGGGCTTCTCAAAACAATGAAAAAATGCTCTATCTTATTCATAATAAGAGAAATGCAAATTAAAACTATGCTGAGATATCAATTTTCACCTATCAGATGGGCAAAATTAAAAAGAACCTGATAATCCACAGCTGTCCATGCAACTACAGGGAAATAGACACTCTCAGACATTGCTGGAGATGGGGTGTAAATTGGTACAGCCTCCACGGAGAACATTTTAACAATATCTATAAAAAAGGATATCATTTGGCCCAACTCTTCCACTTCTAGGAATTTATCCCACAGATTTATTTGCACATGAGCATAGCACACAGGTATCAGATTATCATCCACAGCTTGTTTATAATAATAAAAAGATTGAAACAGCCCAAACATTCATCAGTAGGAGACTGTTTAAATAAACTATAGTCTACTACATAGTATCCTCTGAAGGCTCCGAGAAAAAATAAGAAAGTTCTCCGTGTACTCCTATGGAAGGATCTCTCAGATACATATTACAGAGAAAGGGAGAGAAAAGCAAATTTTAAAAATTGGCACTTTTAATGTTTTTTTTAAAAAAGGAAGAACAGTATATGAACATTTTGCTTATGTATACATATTTTTTAGAATGGTTCATTTGTTGCCTTGGGGCAGGAATGGTAAATAGCAGGCGAGAATTCTACCACTGAACCACCAATGCCCCAGGAATGGTAAATGGGAAAGCAAGAGGTCTTTCACTGTTTATCCTTTTGCAATTTTTGAAGTTCAAACCATGTAAAAGTATTATCTACTCAAAAAATTAATAAAGGCTCCTTCAGAGCTTTCTATATTGTGTTCCCACAGTCAGAGGTGCTGTTTTTAACTTCCACACACACATACACACACATACACACAATCCTACAACTGTCCTCCTGGAAATATTTTATTTTGTTTTAAGAACTCTGTTCAGATGTCACTTCCTCCAGAAATTCTTCCCTGACCAGCCCCACCTCCTCCACAGAAAGTGCGCTGTGTTATACTCATTCATATTACCCTGTGACATTTATCACAAGTTGTGTCTGTTAGCAATTATTTAATACCTGTCTCCCTCAGTGGAGGTGCCACAGGGACTAGTTCACCCCAGCACTGAAGTGAGCACCTGCCACATAAGACAGGCTTAAGAAGGGCTTTCTTCCTTTGGAAGGAAGGTGTTATGAACTGAATGTTTGTGTCCCCTCAAAATTCCTAGGTTGAAATCCTAACCCCCATGCGATGGTATTAGGAAGAAGGGTCTTTGGGGTGATTAGGTCATGAGGATGGAGCCGTCATGACTGGGATTAGAGACTTATAAAAGAGACCCCAGAGGGCTAGCTAGCTCTCTTTCCACCATGCAAGGACACACGATAAAAACAGCAGTCTGCAACCCTAAAGAGGGCCCTCACAAGAACCTTGACCATGCTGGCACCCTGACCTTGGATGTCCAGCCTCCAAGACTGTGAGAAATAAAGATCTGTTGTTTAAACCACTCAGTCTGTCACATTTTTTAATAGCAGCTTGAGCTGAGACAGGAGGGAAGAACAAAGAAAGAATAATAACAACAGCAACAATTACTGTGCGCTGACTGTGAGCCAGACAGAGGTCTAAGTACGTGCAATCCTCTCAGTCAATGGGTACCATTATGACCAGCATTTTACAGATGAGGAAGCAGAGGCTGGGGGAGACTAAGCCGCCTCCCCCACAGTCAGCAAGCAGAGCCAGGACTCAAACACAGGCAGTCTGGTTCCACAGCCCAAGCTCTCAGCCTCTAGGAAGAAGAAAGGATGGAGAAGAAGGAGAGAAAGCAGAAGGGAAAAGGTTTCCCCAGGGCCTCAGGAGGGAACATCTTACTGCCCCCTTAAGTGTGGAGCCTTGCCAGGCCCGCCAGCTGCCTGGTCTTTGGGAAGCTACAAGAACATTCATGAGGATTCTAAAATATCTATGGAACACTGGCAAGCTCACAATACTGGACCTCAACAGAAAGACAAAGAGACAGCAGGCTTGAAGTATGACAGCTGTCTGGTCTGGAGGAGCAGGTAACATGCATTGTCAATAAATACACTATCTCAGGTGGATTAATAGGCTTCATTGAATTAATGATGACACAATAATTACATCAACAAGCCACAGCAGCAGGGAGGCTGGGGGTTCTAATTGAGGATAATTCCCGTGCCAGGCAAGATCGCAAGTTCTGACTTTAGAACTATGGAAACTTCCCCAAGATTGGGGCTTTATTATTTTTTATTATTTTAGGTCGGCAGCATCCACCGTGGCTTGTCCGAGTTCTCTGCATGTAAACAGGAAGTTATCGGCAGGACGGGAAATCTTAATAAGAGAAATGGAAGGAAAGCAGAGGAGTTGTGATTTCTGCCATTTCTTCTCAAGTAGGATTTGGCCCTAATCCTTGAGGTTCAGACTGGATCCCAGAAAGCACAAGAAAATGGGGATCATATTTGGATAATCATACTAGCAATAAAAATATCTATCATTTATTGAACTTTTACCCAGCCAGCCTCTGTCATGAGCACTCTTTATGCCTCAGCCTATTGAATTCCCCCAATAATTTTGTGGAGCATGAATGAACACATTCCCTTATTTTATGAGTAAGACAACGGAGGCTCTGGGAAGCAAAGTGACTTGTACAAGACCACACAGCTAAGAAGTTGCAGAATGCAGTTCTAAGCTAGGGTTAAGAAAACAAAGCTTTAGAATCGCACCTGAAAAAGAGTCACTTCTGAGGAAGGAAGTAGATTAAAGAACAGGTCAGAGGGATAGACCTAAGTATAATTTGTTGATGAGCATAAATTCCAGTCAATTCAACAAAGATCTACTGAATACCCATCATGGGCCCAACCCAGTGCAAGGTCCCTGTTGTAGACTTTTTTCCAAAGATGGCCATGACAATAGCTCCCACACCACATGTTCTTCTAATGTGACCTTGATATTCTCCATGTTGAATGATGGAGTCTATGATCACACTCCCTCGGACCTGCCTCAATCAACAGACCATAGCATAAAAGATGCTATTTGACTCACAGGGATAGAGCATACAATCTATATGCACTTCCTCCTTGCTCTCTTGGGATGCTCACGCTTGGACCCCAGCCGCCATGTTGTGAGGAAGTCCAACTAGCCCGTGTGGAGAGACCATGTGGAGAGGTCATATGTAGATGTTTTAGAGAACTGGCTATCTGAGGTCCCAGCTAACAGTCAGCATGAAACATAGACATGTGACAAAAGATGCCTCCAGATGATTCCAACCCCTAAGCTATCAAGTCAACCTCAACTTCTGAGTTTTTCCAGCTGAGTTCCCAGGCATCATGAAGCAGAAATAAGCCATCCTCTCTGCACCCAGTCTGAATTCTTGACCCATAAGATCCATGAGAATAGTAAAATTGTTATTTATGCCATTAAATTGGTGTAATTTGTTACACAGAAATAATAACTGGAAGAGTCCCCACAGATTAATTTTTTAAAGTGTATGAGGGACATCTGGGTGGCTCAGTCAGTTAAGCATCTGCCTTTGGCTCAGGTCATGATCTCAGGATGCTGGAACCGAGCCCCATGTCAGGCTCCCTGCTCAGTGAGGAGTCTGCTTCTCCTTCTCCTTTGCCCCTCCTACCTGCTCATACTCTCTCTCTTTCTCTCAAATAAATCTTTAAAAATAAATAAATTTAAAAATAAAGTGTATGAAACAGAATGTGCCCTTCTGTCTCATTTGAAAAACAAGACTCCTGTGACAGAATTTTAATCAAAAGACAACATGCTTCACAACAGCCAAAAGGTGGAAATAATCCAAATGTCCATCAACTGATGAACAGAAAAGCAAGATGTGGTGTAGCCATATAGTAGAATATTAGTCAGCCATAAAAAGGAACAAAGGACTAATACATGCTACAACATGGATGAACTTGGAAAATATTATGTTTGATGAAAGAAGCTGGTCACAAAGGGCCACACATTTCAATTATATGACACATCCAGAATGGGAAAATCCATAGAGATAGGAAGTAGATTAGTGGTCAACAGAGAGTGGGAGCAGGAGCAAATGAGGAGTGATAGCTTAATGGGTAGAAGGTTTCTTTTGGGGTGATGAAAAGTGGGGGGAGTTTAAAAATCTTGTGAGTATCTTTTTAAAAAGGAACATGCCATATTAGGGGCTTCTGAGAGAGTGTAAATTCATAAGCATTGGCATCAAGTAGATCCGGGTGGTCAACCAGGGATTACCAATTCCTAACCGTGCAGATTTGGGAAAGTTCCTTGATCCTTTTGGGTCTCAGATTACACATCTGTAAAATGGGAATAAGAAGTCTTATTTTGTAGGGCTGCTGTCAGGATTAACGACTCCCTTTGTCAGAGATTGGTACAGAAATGTACTCAAGTGGCATAAACTAAACTAAGAATTTTATAAAAGGAATTGGGGACACCCCACAGAAACCCAGGTCACTAAGAAGAACTTGACTTCCTAAAAAACTTGAACCAGAAACTAAAAAGCCATCAAAAATCAAGACTGAAGGGTGCCTAGATGGCTCAGTCGGTTAAGCACCTGACTCTTGATCTCAGTTCAGGTCTTGATCTCAGGGTCATGAGTTCAAGCCCCACACTGGGCTCCACGCTGAGCATGGGGCCTACTTAAAAAAAAAAAAATCAAGACTTAGGGCCGCTAGCTGGTTCGGTTGGTAGAGCACATGACTCTTGGTATTGGGGTTGTGAGTTTGAGGCCCATGTTGGGTGTAGAAATTACTTAAAAATAAAATCTTTTTAAAAAAAGTTGAGGTACCTGGGTGGCTCAGTCGGTTAAGCATCTGACTCTTGACTTCGGCTGAGGTCATGATCTCAGGGTCATGAAATCAAGCCCCGCCTGAGGCTCTGTGCTGGCCATGGAGCCTGTTTAGGATTCTCTCTCCCTAGAGGGAGATCTCTGCCTCTCTCCCACACCCCCACCCCACTCACGCATATGTGCATGCTCTCTCTCTCTCCCTCAAAAAAAAAAAAATCAAGACTGAGATTCTTTCTGGCAAAAGTGTAATGAATGGGGGGGAGTTTCTTTAAAACTACTGATTTATAAGAAATCAAAATTTTTTATCATATTTTAGAGGTAATCCATTAGAGTCACTTAGTTATTTGCAAAATAACATTTCTGTAAAGGAGAATTAATTTCAATACCAAATAGAAAAGGCTCAGTATCCTAGCTG
Organism: Neomonachus schauinslandi; assembly: GCF_002201575.2. Lineage (NCBI taxonomy): Eukaryota > Metazoa > Chordata > Mammalia > Carnivora > Phocidae > Neomonachus > Neomonachus schauinslandi. The sequence goes on from NC_058407.1 coordinate 151,105,382, forward strand.
GTAGAGTTGAAAGGTAATTTAATGATCACAAGCTTAGAGCACAAAAATCAAGCTCTCCTGTGACAAATCTAGTTTATGACCTTAGGAAGACAAATAGTCTTTTCTACAACAAACACTTAAACAAACGTAGCTTCCTATGACACATTTTTCTTAAAAATTTCAGGGTTATAATAAGTTAACAGTCCTGGGGACTCTTAAAACAAACTTTTAAATTGTATAGGGAAGTGACTTCCTATTTTATAAATAAAATTGGAAAGAAAGTGAATTCTGTGCTGATAAGTGACAAAATTATATATAAACTTTACTAAATTCTTCATAGTACCTGTCCTAATATTCAGTAGTCTTCTTTATTAATCTGAGGGGGTGATTCTCGCCCCTGGATGCACAGGAGAGTCAATGGCTACCTTTTAAAAAATATCAGCAGCCAGACCCCACCCAAAAAGTCTGACTGGATCAGGTAGGGAATAAGGACTAACAGCATGGCAGGAGCAGAGTGAGTCATGGCAAGAGGGACAGGAGATGCGGTCCCTGGATAAAGAGGCCAGATCTTGTGGGTTCTTATATGCCAGTGTCAGGATTTTAGATTTTACTCTAAAAAAAATAGGGAGCCGTGGGAGAGGGGCATTTGGTTGTAAGCCACATAAACCCAGCTCAAGCAAGACTGAGAAATTATTGGCCCTTCTCAATCTGTAGATGGGCTAACCTAAGGTTCAACATTATTCATTCTCTCTCTCTCCCCTCACATGTTTGCTTTGATGAAACAGGCTGCCATATTGCCCACTGTCCTATGGAGAGAGCCATCTAAGCAAGGAGCGGAGGGCAACCTCTGGCCAATAGCCAGCTAGGAACTGAGGCCCTCATCCCAACAACTCTGAAGGAACTGAATCTGGCCAACAATCACGTGAGCTTGGAAGGGGATCCTCCCCACGTCCTTCCTTGAGATGACTGTAGCCCCAGCAGACACCTCTATCATAGCCTGTACGAGACCCTGATCAGAGGACCCAGCTAAGCTGCACCCACACTCTAGACCCATGGAAACTCTGTGTTGTTTCAAGCTGCTAAGTTTGGGTTAATTTGTTGGCAGTAATAGAAAACGAATACAGCAACATAGACCCAGGAAAGGGGTGGTAAGGATGCAGAGAAATGGGCAATTTTCAAGTATATTTTGGAGGTTGAAATGATGGGTCTTACAGAGGAGCTGAATGGTGAGGAATTGGTACAAACACTAGGATTCTGCCCCCAGAAAGTGTGCAGATGGCGGTACCCTTTGCTAAGATGGAAAGGAATGGAAGATGAACAGGTTTGAAGGAGAGAAAAGAGTTCTCTCCTTAACACCTTAGCTGGAGGTGCCTGGAGACATCCAAGCGGAGGTGCCAAGTAGGCAGTCAGCTGGGCAAGCCCAGAGCCCCAAGGAGAAGTGATGCCACTCGGCCTCACTAAGTTTCCTTTATCAGGAAAGGCCCTCCCATCTCCCATGCTTCTGCTCTCAGGAAAGCTTTCCAGAACTAAAGTGAGCCCAATCCACCAGGCAGACCACGTATGGACACCTGATCTAAACTCAGCCAATTCCCGGGATTGGGGAAATGAAATTCAGAAAAGAGTCCCATTAGACATCTGTATTTTCTTCTTCTTCTCCTTCTCCTTCTACTTCTCCTTCCCCTTCCCCTTCCCCTTCTTCTTCTTCTTCCTCTTCTTCTTCTTCCTCTTCTTCTTCCTCTTCTTCCTCTTCCTCCTCTTCTTCTTCCTCTTCTTCTTCTTTTCTTCCTCTTCCTCTTCCTCTTCTTCTTCCTCTTCTTCCTCTTCCTCCTCTTCTTCTTCCTCTTCTTCTTCTTTTCTTCCTCTTCCTCTTCCTTCTCCTTCTTCTTCTTCTTCTTCTTCAAGATTTATTTATCTGAGAGAGAGAGAGCATGAGTGGGCGGAGGGGCAAAGGGAGAGGGAGAATCTTCAAGCAGATACCTCACTGAGCATGGAGCCCAACTTGGGGCTCAATCCCACAACCTTGAGATCATGACCTGAGCCAAAATCAAGAGCTGGACGCTCAACCGACTGAGCCACCCAGGTGCCCCAGATATCCACATTTTCTTAAAATAAATCCGCCTTTGGTTCTTAAGCTACTTTGATGCGTTTCTGTGACTTGCAACCAAAAGAGCCCTGATAAGACAACAATACAAACAGTTAATGTATTTGCACCTGCAGATCAGGGTTGCCATGATGATGACCACCCAGTAAGATCCTGTATTCAGAAGTGTCCTGTACACTGTAAAGCACTATGCAAAATATGGCTACTGTCACTACTTTAGTATGACTAACCCTATTCTTTTAAAAATATCTTGGGATTCACTGAGTAGCTGTAATGTCCAAACTTCAAATGTCAGAAAAGCTATAGAAGAGTAGACCAGACAGAATGGTTAAAATGAACAAGTCAGGAAACGACAGATATTGGTGAGGATGTGGAGAAAGGGGAATCCTCCTACACTGTTGGTGGGAATGCAAGCTGGTGCAGCCACTCTGGAAAACAGTATGGAAGTTCATCAAAAAATTAAAAATAGAGCTACCCTACGACCCAGCAATTGCACTACAAGGTGTTTACCCAAAGGATACAAACATAGTGATTCAAAGGGGCTCCTGCACCCCAATGTTTATAGCAGCAATGTCCACAATAGACAAACTATGGAAAGAGCCCAGATGTCCATCGACAGATGAGTGGATAAAGAAGATGTGTTTTATATATATATATATAATGGAATTTTACCCAGCCACCAAAATGAATGAAATCCTGCCATTTACAACAACATGGATGGAACTAGAGGGTATTATGCTGAGCGAAATTAGTCAGTCAGAGAAAAACAAATACCATATGATTTCACTCATGTGGAATTTAAGAAACAAAACAGATGAACATAGGGGAATGGGAGAAAACATAAAATAAGCTGAAAATTGAGAGGGAGGCAAGCCATAAGAGATGGTGAACTCTAGGAAACAAACTGAGGGTTGCCGGAGGGGAGGTGGGTGGGGGGATGAGATAAATGGTTGATGGGCATTAAGAAGGGCACCTGATGGAATGAGCAATGGATGTTATATGCAACTGATGAATCACTATATTCTACCTCTGAAGCTAATTAAAAAAATAATTAATTTCAAGAAAAGAAGAGTAGACCAGAGATCTAGAACTGTGATGTCCAGGACAACAGCCACAAGGCATGTGTAGCTCTTAAATTGAAATGACATAAAACTCAAAATTCCCGGTTGTACCAGCCACATTCATAGTGCTCAGTGGCCATATGCGGTCACTTCGAACTGGACCGTGAATATAGAAAGCACTCCCATAATCACAGAATGCATGGTTTCATTGGGGAGAACAAAATGGTCATGTTCCCACTCAAATCCCAAATTTGTAAATAATTCTTTTGAAAAATATATCATTTTTAGCTTACCTAGGTAGTTTTACTTATATTTACATTTTCAGCTTATACCGTTGGCTTGAGTAAAAATCCCATGCGGGTCCTGCCTCACGTGTGAAATCACTTCTTTTGTTTTGACCTCATTCTAACTTAAGCAAACTTGTTTTGACCTCATTCTAACTTAAGCAAACATCATCTCATTCTAGGTTTCTGGCTACAGAAGAGTTACTGAGCTCTGCCTGGTGGCATCTGAGATTGGGAATACAGCCAAACTGCACTTCTTTCAGAAATTAGATTCACCTTTTCACCAAAAGTAAGCCTTCCTCCTTGTCCATTCAAAGAGGGGAAATTAAGGCTCACAGGGAGAAATTCCATCACTATATAACAGAGACCAGCCAATACAAATGGCCACTTAAGAAACTGATAACTCACAGGGCGCCTGGGTGGTTCAGTCATTAAGCGTCTGCCTTCAGCTCAGGTCATGATCCCAGGGTCCTGGAATCGAGTCCTGCATCGGGTTCCCTGCTCCACAGGAGACCTGCTTCTCCCTCTCCCACTCCCCCTGCTTGTGTTCCCTCTCTCGTTGTCTCTCTCTCTCTGCCAAAAAAAAAAAACAAACAGCTGACTACTCGGGATGCCTGGATAGCTCAGTCAGTTGAGCATCAGACTTTTAATTTCAGCTCAGGTCATGATCTCAGGGTTGTGAGACTGAGCCCTGACTCAGGTTCCGTGCTGCACATGGAGTCTGCTTAAGATTCTCTCTCTCCCTCTGCCCCTCCCCCAGCTCGCATGCGTGCATGCTCTCTCTCTCTCTCAAATGAATGGATGAATCTTAAAAAAGAAAGAAGAAAGAAAGAAAGAAAGAAAGAAAGAAAGAAAGAAAGAAAGAAAGAAAGAAAGAAAGAAAGAAAGAAA
>NC_058407.1:151109707-151364162 GCF_002201575.2 Neomonachus schauinslandi
AAAGAAAGAAAGAAAGAAAGAAAGAAAGAAAGAAAGAAAGAAAGAAAAGAAAGAAACTAGTAATCACCCACACAGAGATGTTGGGCTCATGATAGAGCCCCATTTCACCCAAAAGTACTCCATTTTGACAAACCTCAAACCCTTTTCAGAAGATGGTATGAATATGAGAAGCTACCTTTTATTGAGCACTTACTATATTGGATCTAATGTTTTAAGTGCTTTACGTGCATTATCTCAATCTTCACAGCAATTGTGGCTAAGTATTGTCTCCATTTTAGAGATGAGGATGCTGATCTCAAAAAAATTCATAGCTTGGATCGAATCCCGCATCGGGCTCCCTGCTCCTTGGGAGCCTGCTTCTCCCTCTGCTTCTCTCTCTCTCTGTCTCTCATGAATAAATAAATAAAATCTTTAAAAAAAAAATTCATAGTTTGTCCAAATTCACACAGTAAATGGTAGAGCCAAGAATCCCACCAAGTGTCTTTGATTCCAGAACCAGCATGAAAAATCACTAAACCAAACTAACATTCTCCTGTCCTGGAGTAATGATAAGTAAAACCGTAGATCATACAATCAGGGACTCTGGTGTATCTACATGTATATACTTCCTTATACTGAAGTTCTATCAAAGTTTCATGACCAAACAAATGATCAACTTATTGGCAGTATTTTCCCTCCACTAAAACCCAAGCAATAGGACAGATCCATGATAAAACTCTGCCAGTAGGGGGCACCTGGGTGGCGCAGCCAGTTGAGGGCCCGACTCTTGATTTTGGCTCAGGTCATGATCTCAAGGTCGTGAGATCAAGCCCCACACCTGGCTCTGCACTCAGTGGAGAGTCTCTTGGGATTATCTCTCTCCCTCTCCCTCTGCCCCTCACCCTGCTCTCTCTTTCTCTCTCTGTCTCAAATAAATAAATAAAATCTTAAAAAAAAAAAAAACTCTATCAGCAGGTGGTTATGATTTTCTTTTTTATTGCTTGCTTCCTTTTTTTCCATCCTGAGGGGAATCATCTGCAAGTGTTTGGTGTAAAGTTTCAAAAACAACATCCATGACTTTGAACATGGGTTAAAGGAGTTGTCCACAGGTGAAATGAACAAAGGAACAAATTATAGAAAAACATTTAAACAAAAATTCCTTCCAGCAATTTTCTTGAGAAAAGTCAGTGATGTGGCTTAATCTGTCCATCCAAAGCCTACTCCTTTAACATTTTACCTCTATATATGTGTGTTTTACATAGTTTTTTTAAAGATTTTATTTACTTGAGAGAGAGAGTGTGTGTGTGCATAAGCAGGGGGGAGGGGCAAAGGGAGAGGGAGAAGCAGACTCCCCTGAGTGTGGGGCTTGATCCCAGGACCCTGGGATCCTGACCTGAGCCAAAGGCAGACGCTTAACCTACTGAGCCACCCAGGCGCCCCCCCTTACGTAGTTTTTCAAATTGCTCTCATAATCAGTATTTCTTGGTATTTCAATGCTTCTATTTCCTTCACTATAAGAAGAAGCAATGAAGTGCTTATCTCAGTATCTGGTACATAGTATGGGCTAGATATGTGGGGCTTTAATGATAGTGCTGCTATTAATTATACTATCATTCATTCATTCAACAAACATGTAGGTAGAATACAGCAAAAAGAAATCCAATATTCCATCCATCTATGGTTCTAAAAACCCAGTGAAGGATCCAGAATTTCTATATATAGGAGCAGCAACCTAGCTGAAAGTAGAAGGCAGGATTCCTGTCTAGAAGCAGTTACGGGGAAGGGAAGCTGAGGGACTCTAGGGAGAACTAAAACCATCCTTGAGCTGCTGTTACTTGGTCCTTTCGGGCAAGGCAAGTGCTGTTACCACCATCTGACAGATGAGAAATTTGGAGTTGGCAGAGCTTAAGAGACCTCTCAAAATAAGGTATGGAAAATCAGACTCCCTAGAAGGTACTGAGCTGCCATCAGGCAGAGGCTTTGACCATCATAGACACACTGCCTGGCACACAGTGGGGGCTTGTCCTAGATCAGGTCCCCAAGAAGCAAAGCCTCAAACAGGGATTCTTATACCGTGATTTTATTAAGGGGGGTATTCTCAGGAGAAAGGGAGTGAGGGAAGGGAGATTGGAGAGCAGAAGAGGGTGAATGGATATGGATTCATCAGAAGCCTAGCTTCATTCTGATCCCACAGAGAGTTCTGGCACCTGAATGACATCACAGAGTTATCCAACTTGCAGCATGGGGCCACCATTTTGGATGCCCTCTCTACTGGCAGTGGGCTGTCCTCAGAGGGGGTGCAAGCATAATCTCCCAGGCATTTCTGAGCACCATCAGCTGAGCACAATTCCCTGGAGGAAGAGCAACCAATAATGTCCAGGACAGTGCTCAATAAATACTTGTTGGATGAATGACTCATAAGTAGAACACAGTTCTACCCTCTCCATATGCTTTTTCTATACACAAGGTAGGACTTTCATCCTACAAAAATTTCATCATCATTTTGTCTCTAATTGAGGAGCCTTCCCCAGCACAACTCAACAGTATTGAGCACAACTCAGCTGGCAAGGGTCACATCTAACTGGGTCTAGTCACCACTTTGGAGGAGGAAGGACATAACTGTTGAGGTTTTAAGCTACAAAATAATACCTTCACCCATCAGCCAAGCCCACTCCAAATTAATGGCTGCACTGGGGTTTCATCTGACAGCTAGATAAAGCCAATTCATGTCAAGGGACCAGAAACATAACATAAAAAGTCCACTGGATTTTTATCTCCCAGAGAGGGTATTTGCTTCTCACATTCTTGTACCACCCCCGGGCTCAGAACTCAAACTGGGGACCAATATACCTTTCCAAGTTGATATTAAAGCAAGAATGTGTGGTATAATCATTACTGGCAAAAGGAACCAAGACACGTCTTTGTACTTTTTCCTCTTAATTACACCTATTCTCCACTTGGCTCGCAAATGCCCAGTCTTCCTAGTACTTGGAGCTACTAACCAACCCCCTCCTGCCACCAGGCTGTTCCTCTTTTTCATCTCACAAACCAAAGCTCCTATAAGCAGGAAGGCAGACTTGCAGAGGGAGGGTCATGATACAGTCCTTTCCAAAGAGGAGAGATCTGATTGATTCTCCACACTGTGGCCAGACCAAGCTTCTGCAGAACTACTGATATCACTCTCCTGCTTAAACCTTTTGATCTTGGGACAAAATGAACAATCGTTATTGGGTCCCATAGGCCAATGTAATGTGGGCCTTACCTGCTTTCCCTCACTCACTACCTTCCAGCTACACTGACATTCTTTTGGTTTCTCAAACATGCTGCTCTCCCTCTTGCCACAGGACCTTTGTATATGCCGATCCCTCAGCTGGAATGATCTCACCTTCAGGTACTCTTTTAGATCAGACCTTAAATGTTATTTCCCTGGCTCCCATGTCTAATCCAGATTTGTTCTGGATTGTCACCATACTTTTTCTTCATAGCACGTCACAATTTGTTACTATAGGGGTTTTTTTATGTGTTCTCCAAAGTTGACGCACCAGAACAAAGCTCTTACTTTAATTACTATCAAGTGTCTTATTTTGATAACTATCAAGTGCCTATATCTATTTTTCAATTAGTTCTTGGCTTAGAGGGGAAAAAGGACCCATTCTCTCATTTTAGGAAACATTATTTACCTGAGGTCATGTGGTTGATTGATCAGTTGATTGGTTTTTAAAGGCAGTGTCGACAGTGTTCCCCTGAAATATTCAACCGTTTTGCAAACGTCCTGTGGCACCCTCAACTTAGCTCTGGGGATTACTGTCTTCCAGATTTACTGCCCACCAGGGAAGCCTGGAACTGAGTGAAGAAACACATGGAAACCTCATACAGATCTGCAGATTTGCTGACATCATCACCAACCTCTTCCAGGAATTTCTTCCTTAAACTCCCAAAATCATCAAATTTCCCATCCTCACTCCCTCCTGATGTCACAAAGCATATCTTTCAAATCTTATAAAATAAAATAATTGGTCAACATAAGAATGATATAGCTAGGGGGGGCGGAGCAAGATGGCGGAGGAGTAGGAGACCTGGATTTCGTCTCCTCTCAGGAATTCAGCTGGATAGGGATCAAACCATTCTGAACACCTACAAACTCAACAGGAGGTCGAAGAAAAGAAGAGCAACAACTCTCTCATCAGAAAAGCGACCACTTTCTGGAAGGTAGGACGTGCGGAGAAGTGAATCCGAGGCGATATTCGGGAGGAGAGACGGCGGGGGAGGGGCCTCCGGCGGCCGCTTCTGGCAAGTGATAGAGCCGCGGAGCACAAAATCGGAACTTTTAAAAGTCTGCTCCGCCGAGGGACGTCACTCTGGTGGCTAAGCGGGGGGTGGAACCCTCCGGGACAGTGTGGTCTCAGGACCCACGGGTCACAGAAAGACTGGGGGTGCCTGAGTGTGGCAGAGCTCCCAGGTATCGGAGCAGGGAAGCCGGCTGCAGAGGCGGAGCCCAGGCGCGGGCTCTCAGCTCGGGGTTGCCATAAACTGTGATCCGCGGCACAGTCAGGCCACTGCTCCTCCAGCAGGGACCCAACAAGCGGCAGATCCGGGGAGACTCACCTTCCTCCCCCGGGAGGAGCCGCGCGGGAGTGCACCGCAGGGATCTGCTGGGTTTGGAGACTCCACCCGGGGTCGGGTGCCAGAGATAGAAACGCGCGGTCACAGGCCGGGTGAGCACGGAGTGCGGCTGGAGACCGGGGAGACGGGAGTGACTGACGGCTTTTCTCTGGGGGCTCACTGAGAAGCGGGACCCCGAGTTCTCGGCTCCTCCGGGGCGGAGATTGGGAGGCCGCCATTTTCACTCTCCGCCTCCAAAGCTGTACGGAAAGCTCGCAGGGAACAAAAGCCCCGGAGAGCAAACCCCAGCAGATTACTTAGCTGGGAGGGGGCAAGGGCGGGGCAATTCTGCTTCCGGCAAAGACATTTGGAAACCACGGCAACAGGCCCCTCCCCAGAAGATCAGCGAGAACAGCCAGCCAAGACTAAGTTTACCCATCAATGAGAACGGCAGAACTCCAGCTCTAGGGGACTACTGCACATAGAATTCATGGCTTTTTTACCATGATTCTGTAGTCTTTCAAAGTTAATTTTTTTTTAACTGTCTTTTTTTCTTTTTTTATTCTTTTTGAATTTTTCTTTTTCCCTTTTTCAACCAACATCTTATCAATCCCTTTTTTTTAAAAAAAAAAAAACATTTTTATTTTTCATTTTTAGAGTCATATTCTATCCCTTCATAGTAGTTACCCATATTTTTGGCTTATATATATAAGTTGTTCTCTCTTTAAAATTTTGAGATAGTTTCTTCTAACAGATCAAAATATACCCTAAATCTCTAGTATATGGTGTTTTCTGTTCCCCTGCCTGATCACATCCTCTCCCTTTTTTTTTTTTTTTTAAATCCTCTTCTTTCTTTTTTCAAACAACTTCTTATCAATTCCTTTTATAAAATTTTTTATAATTTCCATCTTTACAGTCATATTCCATCCCTTCATCATATCAACCCTTATTTTTGTACATATATAAGTTTTTCTTTCTTTAAAATTTTGGGAGGCACTTTCTTCTAAAAGACCAAAATACACCCCAAATCTAGTGTGTGGCACTGATCATATTTGATCACATTCTGGTTTTTTTGTTGTTGTTTTGTTTTGTTTGTTTTTGTTTTTATCTTTATCTTTTTCTTTTTTTTCTTTTTCTTTTTTCTCTCTTTCCCTTTCTTTTCCCACTGCTTCAGGTCTTTTCTGATTTGTTTAGAGTATATTTTCTGGGGACGTTGTTACTCTGCTAGCATTTTGTTCTCTCATTAATCTATTCTCCTCTGCACAAAATGACAAGACGGAAAAAATCACCTCAACAAAAAGAACAAGAGGTAGTACCGACTGCCAGGGACCTACTCAATACGGACATTAGTACGATGTCAGATCTAGAGTTCAGAATCATCACTTTAAAGATACTAGCTGGGCTTGAAAAAAATATGGAAGTTATTAGAGAAACCCTTTCTGGAGAAGTAAAAGAACTAAAATCCAACCAAGTAGAAATCAAAAAGGCTATTAATGAGGTGCAATCAAAAATGGGGGCGCTAACTGCTAGACTAAATGAGGCAGAAGAGAGAATCAGTAATATAGAAGATGAAATGATGGAAAATAAAGAAGCTGAGAAAAAGAGAGATAAACAACTACTGGATCACGAGGGCAGAATTCGAGAGATAAGCGATACCATAAGACGAAACAACATTAGACTAATTGGGATCCCAGAAGAAGAAGAAAGAGAGAGAGGGGCAGAAGGTATAATGGAGCAAATTATAGCAGAGAACTTCCCTAATTTGGGAAAGGAAACAGGCATGAAAATCCAGGAAGCACAGAGAACCCCTCTCAAAATCAATAAAAATAGGTCAACACCCCGACATCTAATAGTAAAACTTACGAGTCTCATAGACAAAGAGAAAATCCTGAAAGCAGCTCGGGAGAAGAGATATGTAACCTACAAGGGTAGAAACATTAGATTGGCAACAGACCTATCCACAGAGACCTGGCAGGCCAGAAAGGACTGGCAGGATATATTCAGAGCACTAAACGAGAAAAATATGCAGCCAAGAATACTATATCCAGCTAGGCTGTCATTGAAAATTGAAGGAGAGATAAAAAGCTTCCAGGACAAACAAAAACTAAAGGAATTTGCAAACACAAAACCAGCCCTACAGGAAATCTTGAAAGGAGTCCTCTAAGCAAAGAGAGACCCCAAAAGCAACATAGACCAGAAAGGAACACAGACAATATACGGTAACAGTCACCTTACAGGCAATACAATGGCACTAAATTCCTATCTTTCAATAGTTACCCTGAATGTAAATGGGCTCAATGCCCCAATCAAAAGACACAGGCTATCAGACTGGATTAAAAAACAAGACCCATCGATATGCTGTCTGCAAGAGACTCATTTTCGACCCAAAGACAGCCCCAGATTGAAAGTGAGGGGGTGGAAAACCATTTACCATGCTAATGGACACCAAAAGAAAGCTGGGGTGGCAATCCTTATATCAGACAAATTAGATTTTAAACCAAAGAGTGTAATAAGAGATGAGAAAGGACACTATATCATACTTAAAGGATCTATCCAACAAGAAGATCTAACAATTGTAAATATCTATGCCCCTAACATGGGAGCAGCCAATTATATAAGCCAATTAATAACAAAAGCAAAGAAACACATCGACAACAATACAATAATAGTGGGGGACTTTAACACCCCCCTCACTGAAATGGACAGATCATCTAAGCAAAAGATCAACAAGGAAATAAAGACTTTAAATGACACACTGGACCAAATGGACTTTACAGACATATTCAGAACATTCCACCCCAAAGCAACGGAATACACATTCTTCTCTAGTGCCCATGGAACATTCTCCAGAATAGATCACATCCTAGGTCATAAATCAGGTCTCAACCGGTACCAAAAGATTGGAATCATTCCCTGCCTATTTTCAGACCACAATGCTTTGAAACTAGAGCTCAATCACAAGACAAAAGTCAGAAAGAACTCAAATACATGGAGGCTAAAGAGCATCCTACTAAAGAACGAATGGGTCAACCAGGAAATTAAAGAAGAATTAAAAAAATACATGGAAACCAATGAAAATGAAAACACAACTATTCAAAATCTTTGGGATGCAGCAAAGGCAGTCCTAAGAGGAAAGTATATAGCAATACAAGCCTTTCTCAAGAAGCAAGAAAGGTCTCAAGTACACAACCTAACCCTACACCTAAAGGAGCTGGAGAAAGAACAGCAAATAAAGCCTAAACCCAGCAGGAGAAGAGAAATAATCAAGATCAGAGCAGAAATCAATGAAATAGAAACTAAAAGAACAGTAGAACAGATCAATGAAACTAGGAGCTGGTTCTTTGAAAGAATTAACAAGATTGATAAACCCCTGGCCAGACTTATCAAAAAGAGAAGAGAAATGACCCACATCAACAAAATCATGAATGAAAGAGGAGAGATCACAACCAACACCAAAGAAATACAAACAATTATAAGAACATATTATGAGCAACTCTATGCCAGCAAATTAAATAACCTGGAAGAAATGGATGCATTTCTAGAGATGTACCAACTACCAAAACTGAACCAGGATGAAATAGAAAACCTGAACAGACCTATAACCACTAAGGAAATTGAAGCAGTCATCAAAAATCTCCCAAAAAACAAAAGCCCAGGGCCAGATGGCTTCCCAGGGGAATTCTACCAAACATTTCAAGAAGAATTAATACCTATTCTTCTGAAACTGTTCCAAAAAATAGAAATGGAAGGAAAACTTCCCAACTCATTTTATGAGGCCAGCATTACCTTGATCCCAAAACCAGACAAAGACCCCATCAAAAAGGAGAATTACAGACCAATATCCCTGATGAACATGGATGCAAAAATTCTCACCAAAATACTAGCCAATAGGATCCAACAGTACATTAAAAGGATTATTCACCATGACCAAGTGGGATTTATCCCTGGGCTGCAAGGTTGGTTCAACATCCGCAAATCAATCAATGTGATACAATACATTAACAAAAGAAAGAACAAGAATCATATGATCCTCTCAATAGATGCAGAAAAAGCATTTGACAAAGTACAGCATCCTTTCTTGATCAAAACTCTTCAGAGTATAGGCATAGAGGGTACATACCTCAATATCATAAAAGCCATCTATGAAAAACCTACAGCGAATATCATTCTCAATGGGGAAAAACTGAGAGCTTTCCCCCTAAGGTCAGGAACGCGGCAGGGATGTCCACTATCACCACTGCTATTCAACATAGTATTGGAAGTCCTAGCCACAGCAATCAGACAACAAAAAGAAATCAAAGGCATCCAAATTGGCAAGGAAGAAGTCAAACTCTCACTCTTTGCAGATGATATGATACTTTATGTGGAAAACCCAAAAGACTCCACCCCAAAACTGCTAGAACTCATACAGGAATTCAGTCAAGTGGCAGGATATAAAATCAATGCACAGAAGTCAGTGGCATTCCTATACACCAACAACAAGACAGAAGAAAGAGAAATTAAGGAGTCGATCCCATTTACAATTGCACCCAAAACCATAAGTATAGGCATAGAGGGTACCAATAAGATACCTAGGGATAAATCTAACCAAAGAGACAAAGGATCTGTACTCAGAAAACTATAAAATACTCATGAAAGAAATTGAGGAAGACACAAAGAAATGGAAAAACATTCCATGCTCATGGATTGGAAGAACAAATATTGTGAAGATGTCAATGCTACCTAGAGCAATCTACACATTCAATGCAATCCCCATCAAAATACCATCCACTTTTTTCAAAGAAATGGAACAAATAATCCTAAAATTTGTATGGAACCAGAAAAGACCCCGCATAGCCAGAGGAATGTTGAAAAAGAAAAGCAAAGCCGGCGGCATCACAATTCCGGACTTCCAGCTCTATTACAAAGCTGTCATCATCAAGACAGCATGGTACTGGCACAAAAACAGACACATAGATCAATGGAACAGAATAGAGAGCCCAGAAATGGACCCTCAACTCTATGGTCAACTCATCTTTGACAAAGCAGGAAAGAATGTCCAATGGAACAAAGACAGTCTCTTCAACAAATGGTGTTGGGAAAATTGGATAGCCACATGCAGAAGAATGAAACTGGACCATTTCCTTACACCACACACAAAAATAGACTCCAAATGGTTGAAAGACCTCAATGTGAGACAGGAGTCCATCAAAATCCTAAAGGAGAACACAGGCAGCAACCTCTTTGACCTCAGCCGAAGCAACTTCTTCCTAGAAACATCGCCAAAGGCAAGGGAGGCAAGGGCAAAAATGAACTATTGGGACTTCATCAAGATAAAAAGCTTTTGCAAAGCAAAGGAAACAGTCAACAAAACCAAAAGACAACCAACAGAATGGGAGAAGATATTTGCAAATGACATATCAGATAAAGGGCTAGTATCCAAAATCTATAAAGAACTCATCAAACTCAACACCCAAAGAACAAAGAATCCAATCAAGAAATGGGCAGAAGACATGAAAAGACATTTTTCCAAAGAAGACATCCAAATGGCCAACAGACACATGAAAAAGTGCTCAGTATCGCTCGGCATCAGGGAAATCCAAATCAAAACCTCAATGAGATACCACCTCACACCTGTCAGAATGGCTAAAATTAACAAGTCAGGAAATGACAGATGTTGGCGGGGATGCGGAGAAAGGGGAACCCTCCTACACTGTTGGTGGGAATGCAAGCTGGTGCAGCCACTCTGGAAAACTGTATGGAGGTTCCTCAAAAAGTTGAAAATAGAGCTACCATATGATCCAGCAATTGCACTACTGGGTATTTACCCCAAAGATACAAAAGTAGGGATCCGAAGGGGTACGTGCACCCCGATGTTTATAGCAGCAATGTCCACAATAGCCAAACTGTGGAAAGAGCCAAGATGTTCATCAACAGATGAATGGATAAAGAAGATCTGGTATATATATACAATGGAATATTATGCAGCCATCAAAAGGAACGAGATCTTGCCATTTGCAACGACGTGGATGGAACTGGAGGGTATTATGTTGAGTGAAATAAGTCAATCAGAGAAAGACAAGTATCATATGATCTCACTGATATGAGGAATTCTTAATCTCAGGAAACAAACTGAGGGTTGCTGGAGTGGGGGGTGGGGTGGGAAGGATGGGGTGACTGGGTGATAGACACTGGGGAGGGTATGTGCTCTGGTAAGCGCTGTGAATTTTGCAAGACTGTTGAATCTCAGATCTGTACCTCTGAAACAAATAACGCAATATATGTTAAGAAAAAAAAAAAAAAAGAAGAAGAAGAAGAAGGTAGCGGGAGGGGAAGAATGAAGCGGGGGAAATCGGAGGGGTAGACGAACCATGAGAGACGATGGACTCTGAAAAACAAACAGGGTTCTAGAGGGGAGGGGGGTGGGAGGATGGGTTAGCCTGGTGGTGGGTACTGAGGAGGGCACGTTCTGCATGGAGCACTGGGTGTTATGCACAAACAATGAATCATGGAACACTTCATCTAAAACTAATGATGTAATGTATGGGGATTAACATAAGAATAAAAAAAAAAAAAAAAGAATGATATAGCTAGCTTTTGCTCAGCACTTACTGTAATGTGGCAAGCCCCGTGCTGACCACATCACCTGTCTCAATCCTCTCGCCCCCTTGCAACAGCTCTCCGGGGCAGGCCAGGCAGATGCTGTTCTCAGGGGGAATGGTGTCTTGCCCAGTGTCGCACAGCTGGTGAGTGAGAGGGCCTGGTTTTCAGCCCAGCTAGGTGTGCCTTAAAAGTCCATGACTCACCATCACATCATGTCACTCTGATGTGTCCAGTCCAGGACTGGGACAGAATCCTTGATCCGTTCAGCCACAGGAATGTTCTAGAAGGCCCACCACAACTGTCTTCCCAGGATGTGTGCCTGCCCTCACAAGCCAAAACACCCTGACAAAAAAGGGGAACCCTCCTACACTGTTGGTGGGAATGCAAGCTGGTGCAGCCACTCTGGAAAACAGTATGGAGGCTCCTCAAAAAGTTGAAAATAGAGCTACCCTATGACCCAGCAATTGCACTACTGGGTATTTACCCCAAAGATACAAATGTAGGGATCTGAAGGGGTACGTGCACCCCGATGTTTATAGCAGCAATGTCCACAATAGCCAAACTATGAAAAGAGCCTAGATGTCCATCAGCAGATGAATGGATAAAGAAGATGTGGTATATATATACAATGGAATATTATGCAGCCTTCCAAAAAATGAAATCTTGCCATTTGCAACAACATGGATGGAACTAGGGGGTATTATGCTAAGCAAAATAAGTCAATCAGAGAAAGATAATTATCATATGATCCCACTGATATGAGGATTTTTTTTTGCTGGGTGCAGAGTAAACCCTCAATAAAAGTAGGTGGTTGTCATTATTATTCCTCTCGTTGCTTCCAGATCATTCCCTCTTTAAGTTTACCAGCATAGGTTTCTTCTGCTTGAAGCTGAAACACCCTGTTGATACCCCTGCCTCTTTCCTTTGAGCAGAGGGAGTGTGGTTAGCTAAGCAAGAATGACATCCTGGGGGGAGGTGGATTTCTCCAGACAGAGGAGGTTCCCACAGACATTAGGAGTGAGAAAGAGGACAGGAGGGAGATCCAGACACACTCCCATGGCTCCCACAAGGACAAGTGAGACACTCTCCATCCTCTCCTGGACCAGAAGGCTCACTGGACCATCATGTGCCTGGGCTCCCGAGGACATGCCCAGTCTAGGGCAGTGCTACCAGCCCGGCTGCCCACTGGAATCATCTGGGCAGCTGTGGGGCATTCTGGTGCCTGCATCCAGCCTTGACTTCAGATCCTGACTTCAAAAGTTTGGGGGGATGTCCATGGCAGAGGGATTTTTAAAAGCTCCCCAGGGAGAAACAAACCCAGGGTTTCAGAGGGGATGGGGGTGGGGGGATGGGGTAGCCGGGTGATGGGTATTAAGGAGGGCATGTGTTGTCATGAGCACTGGGTGTTATTCGCAACTAATGAATCATTGAGCACTGTATCAAAAACCAATGATGTACTACACAGTGGCTAACTGAACATAATAAAAAAAATTTTTAAAAAAAGCTCCCCCGGGAATTCAAAGGTGCTGCCAAGGTTGGGAACCTCCATCTAGGAGGAGGGAGTCAAAGGGTCACCCCTCTGGTTTTCACCTTGTTCAGAGAAGGGCTCTTGGACTTTGTTGTGCACATGAATCATCTTGTCAAAATGCAGATTCTGGTTCAGTAGGTCCTGGGCAGGGCCCGAGACTCTGCATTTCTCACACGCTCCCAGGTGATGCTGATGCTGTAAGCCCAAGGACCACACACTGAGTAGCAAGAGTCTACCTGAATGCTGTGGGTGCTGCACGCCATTGCACAAACACCTCGTACGGGGGCCCCCTGACCCCTCACAGGGGCTAGCTCAAAAGCAGGACACCTGCTGCTTTGGATTAATCTGCTCAGAACACCTGGGCCTTTCCACAATCACAAGTCACCCCACTTCTGACCATTTGGGTAGCAGAAGGCATTCCCAGGGGCACAGAAGGAGACAAACTGTGGCTGGGGCCACCCATGATGCTCCCCCAGCTCCAAATGGAGTCAGAGACCCCCTAGGACAATTGCTTACACTCACCCCCTTTTTGTCCACAGCCCGACCCTGTGCACAGAGCGTCCCCTCAAAATAAACTCACTGAGACTTCCCTGCCTTTCCTCTGCACCTGAGGCAAATTATTACTTCTCATAAACAAGAACTGCCAGTTGTGAGTAGCATCCGCTCGCTTCTCTTAAAACGCCTTATAATCGTTTCTCTCAGAGAAGAATTCTCCAACCCCAAGATGGTTCTGCCCGGCCAATCACAGTGTGGTCCTGGGCCCATGTTTTAATCAGATAATCTGTCACTGTCAGTCAGAGAGGCAGGGCTGTTGCTGCAGGGAGGGGAAGAAGGGGGAGAGAACTTCCTCCCTCTCTGGAAGTGCAACTGACTGCCAACTCTCCAGGAGCCTGTCCCTGGAGAGGCCGTGACAGATGTCAAGTGACAGAATGAAACCCCCTCCTTCTCAAACACCTGTAAGCCCTGCCCCACTGCGGCCTTACACCCATTTCTTGTTTGTCTCTCAAGTGCCATTCAGAGAGGATGGAGATGCCTTCTAGTGCTGAATTACAGTTGAAACCCAGAGGAAAAAGTTGGGGGGGGCATTTGGAAGAACAATGAGGCCATCTGTGGTGGTCAGCCTTGAAGATGGCCCCCAATTATCCCCACCTCCTGATATTCACACCCCAGTGTAGAGTCTCTCCCTCCCTGTGGTACCAGAGTCGGTCCTTGTAATAAACATAATTTAGGTGCATACTCCCTCTCCTCAATCACTCCCTCAGTGCAATCGTTCACTCACTTGCCATGTTTTGAGGACATTCAGGCAGCCGATGGAGAGGTCCGCCTGAAGAGGAACTGAGGCCTCCAGGTGAATGAGCTTCAAAGCAGATTCCACCCTAAGGGAGCCGTGATTAGGCTGCAGCCTGGGATAACAGCTTGGCTGCCACCTTATGAGCCAGAGACACCCAGCTAACCTGCTCCTGGATTCCGGACACACAGCACTTGTGAGATCATCAATGTTTGTTAAAGTTGGGTCAGTTTGTTACACAGCAATAGATAACTAATACACCATTCATACCAAACCAAACCATGAATACAGTGGGGGTCCTTCTATGGCAGGAGGCAGTACCAATCACTACAAGAAACACAGAGACAGTAATTGTAATCATAATCATACTAATGGCAGCAAACGGTGATATAAGCCTCACTTGGAGCCAGGTACTGTTCTAAGCACTCTGCGTGCATTAACTCATTTAATCTTTAGCCACCTGTTATTGTTACTATCATCCCCGTCCACACACTCCAGCCATCGGGAACATGTCTGTAAAGTTGGGTGTAGTGACATGTTGCAACAAGGAAGACCACACAGCACGGGGAATGGTGGTGTGTCTCAGAGAGTGTTGGGGGAGCCTGTTGTAGGATTTGGGTTGGCTCTGGACTTCATGCTGTCAGAAAGCAGCAGAATATCCATGATTGGGTATCTTAACCACTTTCATCTAGGAGTCAGGAAACAGAGGGGGGCTACAGCTCTCAGTGGTAAAGACGCGGCAGCACTCATGTTACGTGGAAGGACAGATTGTTTGCTGTTGCCCTGGTTTGCACGGTGCTCTCACTTTTGTGCTCAGATGTGATTACAGGATGTTCTTATTTCTGTTTCATTTCATTACTGAGAAGAGGAAGTCCTCCCATCTGTGGTCCTGTGAAATTGCCCAAGTGGGGCACACCACCGCCTGGCTGCTAACACCAGGGCAGGTACCCGCTGATCACCGTCAGGACAGCCGTCTTCCTTTCTCATCCCCATTTTACAGATGGAAAAACTGAGCTCAAAATAAGTGAAGTAATTACAATATCAAGGTTTTAAAAAACTTTAGAGCAGAGCTTCTTAAACTATTGGTAATTGAGAGCCAGTTTTGTTTGTTTCCCAATCCATTGTGAGCCAATACTTTCATAACATACAATATAAATGAATTATGAGAATAATGATCATGCACTTAGATGTTGCATCAAAGTCAAATTGCTAGAAAAGTTTTTAACATGTACTCTCAATTTATGTATTATCTGGTCAGAGACAAATAAAACTGGTTCTCAGACGAGTACTGCCTATGGAGCATACTTTGAGCACCTGTAGAGGCTGTCTGATTGAGGGTTTCTCAAACTCCATGCATTGGTGCACCTTCAGTTTTGCCCTGTCTGTGTAGTACCTTCACTATTATTTGCTTAATGTTATCTTTAAATATCTTCATCCTATATCACCCTACACCTAATTAGGACAGCCACTATCAAAAGAACAGAACAGTGGTGGCAAAATTGCAGAAAAATTGGAAACCAGGCGCCCTGGTCATAGGAAATAAAATGAGGCAACCATTTAGTACGAATGTATCTTGAAAAGTTAACAGATATTATGCGATCCAGCAATCCTGCTTCTGGGTATAAACTCAAAAGAACACAAGGCAGGAAGTCTAAAAGATATTTGCACACTCATGTCCACTGCAGCATTATTCATGATAGCTAAGAGATAGAAACAACCCAAATGTCCATCAACAGATGAATGGATAGAGTATGGTATATACATACAATGGAATATTATGCAGACTTTAAGGTGGGGGGGGACTTTGTCACATGATACGACATAGTTGAGCCTTAAGAACATTACGCCAAATGAAATAAGCTAATCACAAAAGGATAAATACTGTATGACTCCACTCATCTGAAGTATCTAAAGTAGTGAAAATCATAGAAACAGAAAGAAGAAAGGTAGTTTCCAAGGGCTGTGGAGAGGGGGAATTAGTGTTTGGTGGGTATAGAGTTTCAGTTTCGCAAAATGAAAAAGTTCTAAAAATCTGTTACATAATAATGTTAATATAATTAACAGTACTAGGGGCGCCTGGGTGGTGTAGTCAGTTAAGCATCTGCCTTTGGCTCAGGTCATGATCCCAGGGTCCTGGGATCGAGCTCCACGTTGGGCTCCCTTCTCAGTGGGGGGTCTGCTTCCCCCCTCTCCCTCTGCTTCTCCCCCAGCTTGCACTTGCTCGCTCTCTCAAATAAATAAAATCTTTTTTAAAATAATAATAATTAATAGTACTAAACAGTATACTTGAAAATGGCAAAGATGGGTTGTTCAACACAGTACCAGAAGTCCTAGCCTCAGCAATCAGACAACAAAAAGAAATAAAAGCTATTCAGATTGGCAAAGAAGAAGTCAAACTCGCACTCTTCACAGATGATGATACTTTTTGTGGAAAAATCCCCAAATTGCTAGAATTCATACAGGAATTCAGCAATATGGCAGGATATAAAATCAATGCACAGAAATCAGGTGCATTTCTATACACTAACAATGAGACAGAAGAAAGAAAAATTAAGGAATTGATCCCATTTACAATTGCACCAAAAAACACAAGATACCTAGGAATAAACCTGACCAAAGAGGTGAAGGATCTGTACTCTAAAAACTATAGAACACTGATGAAAGAAATTGAGGAAGACACAAAGAAATGGAAAAATGTTCCATGTTCATGGATTGGAAGAATAAATATTGCTAAAATGTCTATGTTACCCAGAGCAACCTACACATTCAGTGCAATCCCTATCAAAATACTACTGACATTTTTCACAGAGCTAGAACAAATAATCCTAAAATTTTCATGGAACCAGAAAAGACCCTGAATCACCAGCGGAATGTTGAAAAAGAAAACCAAAGCTGGTGACATTACAGAGCCAGACTTTAAGCTATATTACAAAGCAGTAATCATCAAGATGGTATGGTACTGGCAGAATAACAGACACATAGGTCAATGGAACAGAATAGAGAGCCCAGAAATGGACCCTCAACTCTATGGTCAACTAAACTTTGACAAAGCAGGAAAGAATACCCAATGGAAAAAAGACAGTCTCTTCAATAAATGGTGTTGGGGAAATTGGACAGCCACATGCAGAAGAATGAAATTGGACCATTTTCTTACACCATACATAAAAATAGACTCAAAATGGATGAAAGACCTCAATGTGAGACAGGGATCCATCAAAATCCTAGAGGAGAACATAGGCAGCAACTTCTTCTTAGACATATCTCCAAAGGCAAGGGAAACAAAAGCAAAAATGTACTATTGGAACTTCATCAAGATAAAAAGCTTTTGTACAGCAAAGGAAACAGTCAACAAAACTAAAAGGCAACCTATGGAATGAGAGAAGATATCTGCAAATGACAGATAAAAGACAAATATCCAAGAACTACAAAGAACTTCTCAAACTCAACAACCAAAAACAAATAATCCAGTCAATAAATGGGCAGAAGACATGAACAGACATTTCTCCAAAGAAGACATACAAATGGCCACAGACACACAAAAAAATGCTCCACATCACTTGCCATCAGGGAAATACAAATCAAAACTACAATGAGATACCACCTCATACCAGTCAGAATGGCTAAAACTAACAAGTCAGGAAACAACAAATGTTGGAAAGGATGTGGAGAAAGGGGAACCCTGTCACACTGCTGGTGGGAATGCAAGCTGGTACAGCCACTCTGGAAAACAGTATGGAGGTTCTTCAAGAAGTCAAAAATAGACCTACCCCTATGACACAGCAATTGCATGACTAGGTATCTACCCAAAGATACAAATGTAGTGATCCAAAGGGGCCCCTGTACCCCAATGTTTATAGCAGCAATGTCCACAATAGCCTAACATTGGAAAGAGCCCAGATGTCCAACAGATGGATGGTTAAAGAAGATACACACACACACACACACACACACAATGGAATATTACTCAGCCATCAGAAAGGACACAATCTTACCTTTCACATTGACATGGATGGAAGTGGAGGGTATTATGCTAAGTGAAATAAGTCAATCAGAGAAAGACAATTATCATGTAGTTTCACTCATATGAGGAATATAAGAAACAGCACAGAGGACCATAGGGGAAGGGGGGGGGAAACGAAATGGGAAGAACTCAGAAAGGGAGACAAACCATGAGAGACTCTTAACTATGGGAAAGGAACTGAGGGTTGCTGGAGGGGAGTGGGTGGGGGGATGGGGTAACTGAGTGATGGGCATGAAAGAAGGCACATGATGTGATGCACACTGGGTGTTATATAAAACTGATAAATTACTGACCTCTACATCTGAAACTAATGATGTACTATGTGTTGGCTAATTGAATTTAAATTAAAAAATTAAAAATTAAAAAAATGGTGAAGATGGTAAATTTAATGTTATGGGTTTTTCACCATAATTTAAAAAAAAAAAAATCCTTCATCCCAAACAATAGCAACCCATATCATGTGTTGAGGTGGGCCTGTTTTATGTTTCTTTTTATATATATTAAAATAAATTCATTGTCAGGACACCTGAGTGGCTCAGTCAGTTAAGCGTCTGCCTTCAGCTCAGGTCATGATCCCAGGGTCCTGGGATTGAGTCCTGCATTGGGCTCCTTGCTCAGTGGGGAGCCTGCTTCTCCCTCTGCCTGCCTCTCTCTCTCTCTCTCTCCCTCTTTCTGACAAAATAATAAAAATCTTTTAAAAAATAAAATAAATTCATTGTTGATAGAATGGAAAAATGTGTTTTCCATGTACCATTGAAAATCATTCTGTATACCACCAGAGGAGCACATACCACACTTTGGGAAATGCTGACCTTTGAACCTCCTATTGCTGCAGTGCCTACCATCTGAGGCCGTGCAAGAGGAAAGGTTCAGAATCACTTGTGCTTTCCAAGAGCTTGTGGTCAGATTGAATAGTTAAAATATAAAACCCTGGGAGGGGGGTGGAACTTAAAAGAAATCTTTTAATAATAAATAATAAATCTAATAAATTTCATAATAAATAATAAATCTTTCAATAATAAAAGACCACAGTGCCCAGAGCCACCTAAAGATTCAGGGCAAGAACAGATCTGTTTGGTTTGGTGTTCTACACCAAGTAGCTGGCACATGTCTTGCCCAGAGTGGAGTCTCAACTGATACTTGTTGGGTTCTGTTAAATTAAGAGAAAGAGAGACTGAGTAGCACACATCAGTGAGATACTAGGCAGGGTTCCTAACCTGAGGTTTGTAGATGGACTTCAGTGGGTCTGTGAACTTGAATGGAAAAATCCCCATTTTCTGTAACCTCTGATTTTTAGCATTTGCTTCCATTATAAATGTAGGCAACAAACCACAGTAATATTCACAGTATCTGTGACTTTGTTACCAATATAAATCACGAATATTTTCATATCTCATTACAGTCATTGTAGACATTTCGATATATTGCCTACATGCATCACTAATTGAAATTAAATAGTTATTAGACCCACCACTAAATCTTGTTATTTTATGCATTAGTAAAGAAGCATATATTACTATGACACAAATTTGGTGGTTTTTAAAATTTTGATCATCATATTTTAGGATAATTACAAAGGAATTCCTTTATAATTCTACACATCTTACTTTCTGGATTTATTTTCCATTTTGTTCTGATAAGGCATCCATAGACTTCACCAGATGCCAAAGGTGTCTGCGGCACACACTCGTACACACACAAGGTTAAGAATTGCTGTTTGATTGACTCAGTTTCCCCAATGTAGTTGACAACTGACTGGGTCTAAAGAGAAACAAACTGAACATAGAAGAAACCCATTTTGCCACATTTTTGGAGGCAAATGCCAACTCACCATACCAGAAGGCAGTGAATTCACCAATTGACGGGTTGTGTACAGGAACCCCTCTGATAACCATCAGGTTCAATGTCCCTAAAATGTAGGCTGGTTGGCAAGGTCAAGGACTCAGAAAATTTAGTGTTAAGCAAAAACAATTAAAGTGACCTTACATCTACAGGGTTCAAAACATGGACTCTGGAGCTGGACTCCCCATGTTTGTATCCCAACTCCAACAGTTAGGATGTGTGTGAGCTCGGGTAAACTACGGCACCTGGATGGAATTCATTTTCCCCGTCTGAAAGCAGGAACCACAGAGCCTGATTGTGGTTGGCAGAAAAAAATGACCCTTCAAAGATGTCCAGGTTCTAAGTCCTGGACCCTGTGAATATGTTAGGTTCTATGGCACAGAGCAACTAAGGTCACAGATGGATTTAAGGTCAGCTGACCTTAAGATAGGGAGATTATTCTGGATTATCCGGGTGGACCAATATAACCACAATACATCATTAAGTGTGGAAGCAGGAGGAAAAAGAAAGTCAGAGATTTGAAGATGTGATACTGCTGGCTGTGAAGATAGAAGGGGAGGAATGCAAGTGGTTTCTAAAATTTGGACAAGGCAAGATTCTCCTTCAGAGGCTCCAGAAAAAGTGCGCTCTTGCCAACACCTTGATGTGAACCAAGACCAACTTTGGACTTCTGGCCTGCAGAACCGTCAGATAATAAATAGGTGTTGTTTTAAGCCAAGAAGCCTGTGGCAAATTGTTACAGCAGCAAGAGGAAACGAATACAGTATTCCAGAGTGGTTTGTGAGGATTAACAAATGAGTTAGTGTTTATGTAAAGCCCTTAAAACAGTGCCTAAACCACACTTGGTGCTATACATTATTAGTGTTAGAGAAATGACAACTAAAAGGGAAAGAAATGAACCACTTCCAGAACAAACCAGGTCTGTTCAGGTCAACCCCTTGCTCTGTTTTATAATCCCCTAATGAACTCATGGACCCAGGCATGAATCATGCAGCAGCTAACAGCACAAAACAAGAGATGACCAGATTTTAGGTGCTCCTGATGGATAAACACATGGCCACCTATGAAGTAGTCTTGCCAAAAAAACAAAAAACGAAAAAACCACAATATCAGGCCTAAACCTGATGAAACTTATAGATCCAACTACCAATGTACAGGAAACATGGAAGATAGAGGAACATGCCAAATGACACCACAGAGTAATCAGCAATATCTAGACCGTAGGAAACTCTGCAGCAGTGCTTCTCACACTGTAATGTGCACATAAAACACCTGGGGATCTTGTTAAAATGCAGATTCTAGGGGCACATGGGGCGCTCAGTCAGTTAAGCCTCTGCCTTCAGCTCAGGTCATGATCTCGGGGTCCTAGGATCAAGCCCCGTGTCGGGCTCCCTGCTCAGCAGGGAGTCTGCTTCTCCCTCTCCCTCTGCCCCTCTCCCCCATGCTGTGCACTCTCTCTCTCTCAAATAAATAAATAAAATCTTTTTTAAAAAATGCAGATTCTAAGCCAGCAGGGCTAGGGGAGGGCCTGAGACTGCATTTCTAACAAGCTCTCACGTGATGCTGATGCTTCTGATCCATGGACTATATTTCGAGTTTCAAGGCTCTGAGGGATAAATAACCCATTTTTCTAGTAATAAAAGAACTGAAGGGGAAACCTACAGATTGAAAGATACGCCAACCATTACATAGTTTCACATTTGGATAAACTGGTAGAGGGACAGGGTTATTAACAAAGATAGGGAATGCAGCAGAGGAAAGAATTTGATGGAAGTTAATTATTTTAGTTTTGAATTGGTGCACTTAAAATGTCTCTGTTGGGGCACCTGGATGGCTCAGTCAGTTAAGTGACCAATTCTTGGTTTCAGCTCAGGTCATGATCTCAGGGTTGTGATATGGAGCCTCATGTCAGGCTCCATGCTCAGCAGGGAGTCTGCTTGAAATGCTCTCTATCCCTCTCCCTCTGCCCCTTCCCTTTCTCTCTCTCTCTCAAAATAAATAAATAAATCTTTACAAATAAAATGTTTGTGTTACAGGGGGAAAAACAAAATTCTAGGGGCGCCTGAGTGGCTCAGTTGGTTAAGCGTCTGCCTTTGGCTCAGGTTGTGATCTCAGGGTCCTGGGATCGAGCCCCACATTGGGCTCTCTGCTCAGAGGGGAGTGTGCTTCTCCCTCTCCCTCTGTGCTCTCTCCCTCACTCTCTCTCAAATAAATAAATAAAATCTTAAAAAAAAGAAAAACAAAATTCTAGAGCTGCTTTTATGTTCCTTAATTTGAAAAATGACTCAATTTTATGACTTTACAAATCTGTACTAGCTGTAAGTAAGGGATCATTCTGCCATGATATATTTCCACTAAATGTGATCTACCTTAAAAAAAAAAAAAAAAGATGTGGTATACACACACACACACACACACACACACACACAATGGAATATTATGCAGCCATCAAAAAAACGAACTCTTGGCATTTGCAACGACATGGATGGAACTAGAGGGTATTACGCTAAGTGAAATAAGTCAATCAGAGAAAGACATGTATCATATGACCTCACTGATATGAGGAATTCTTAATCTCAGGAAACAAACTGAGGGTTGCTGGAGTGGTGGGGGGTGGGAGGGATAGGGTGGCTGGGTGATAGACATTGGGGAGGGTATGTGCTATGGTGAGTGCTTGAATTGTGTAAGACTGATGAATCACAGACCTGTATCTCTGAAACAACTAATACATTATATGTTAAAAAAAGATAGTAGGAAGGGAAAAATGAAGGGGGGGAAACTGGAGGGGGAGATGAACCATGAGAGACTATGGACTCTGAGAAACAAACTGAGGGTCTTAGAGGGGAAGGGGATGGGGAGATGGGTTAGCCCTGTGATGGGTATTAAGGAGGGCACCTATTGAATGGAGCACTGGGTGTTATATGCAAACAATGAATCATGGAACACTATATCAAAAACTAATGATGTATGTATGATGACTAACATAACAAAAATAGAATTAAAAAAAAAGAAAACCACAGACTATAAACCCAAATTACATCACCACAAAGTTAAAATGGTTTTGATTATTGTATCTATAAAATAATTTTCTTCACGTGTTTATATCTATTTAGTGATTATAGCTTCTGCTGAAAAAATTTGTTTTCAATTTCAGTTCTAGAGAAAAGTATACTCCTAAGCATGAAATTGACTTATTTAATTGACTTCTAAAAAATAAATAAAATAATGTGGAAGGCTCACCCCTATGTTTATTGCACCATTATTTACAAGAGCCAAGATATAGAGCCAGCCTGTGTCCATCGGTAAATGAATGGACAAAGACACAATGGAATATTACTCATCCACAAAAAAAAAAAAAAATGGAATCTTGCCATTTGTGACAACGTGGATGGCCCTAGAGGGCATTATGCTAAATGAAATAAGTCAGACAGAGAAAGACAAACACCATATAATTTCACTTACATATGGAATCTAAAAAATGAACAAATGAACAAAGTAATGTGGATGGGGGTGTATAGGGGCATAAGCAAAACAAGACTGACCATGAGTTGATCATTGCTGAAACTAGGTGAAGGGTAGCTTGGGATTTATTATGTTATTCTCTCTACTTTCACATACATTTGGAATTTCCCCTAATAAAATTATTTTTAAGTACACATTTTTTTAAATCTTCTCTTTTAGCGCCCCCTTCTCTAGGACCATACTCTTCTGATGTTCTAGAAAAGACTCTCAGGGCAGGCTCTCCCACAACTTAAAAGTTACAAAGAACCGACCACTTTCAAGAGTTCACAGACTTGAAATTTCATGGCTTTTTTTCCATGCTTGCCTTCTCCCTTCTTTCTTTTTTGCAAATCTCAACAAAATACTTGTGTAACCAGATAATTATCACCATAGCTGAGGCCATGCATGTACCTCCAGGCCCAGTTTTCCGTCTGTGGAGATGTTCCCTCCACCTGAAATGCTCTTCTGTGGATCCTCACCAGCATTCTGTTCACCTGTTCCTGCTCTATGGGGCTTCAACTCACCACCCAGTGTAAGCAGACATCCTAGTGTCTGTCCACCGCACGGCACTGTGGCAGCCCTCAACCCTCTCACTATCTGAGATCATCCAGTTCCTCTACTCATTTACTTCATGTCATCCTTCATCATGCACCACCTCATTTCACCCTCCCTTCTGAAATACATTCTTCATGTGGACAGGAGCCTTGACTCCCTGTCCATTACCAGGCACAGTGTGGGAGGAAGGAAGGGGGGGGGAGGGACTAAGGGGGGAGGGAGGGCGGGAGGAATGCTGGAAGAATATTGAATAGCGCCATGGAGCCTGTAACTCAGCAGAGCAAATGCACTCTTGCTAACAGCCTTATACATACAACTCTATCCCATGTTTGTAGTAAGTAGTGAGTAAATGCTTTTTCAAGCCAATGGAGCTGCCTTGCCCATTCCTTTCAAAGAGAAATCTAGGTCTCTATCAACTTTCATTGGACACCCAAGCTCTTGGCTCACGCTTGGTCACAGGGAGGTCTCTGCAAATCAGAGATGATGGGACATGTGATGCCTGTGGTCATCAATTCCCCATCACCTTGGACGCTTTCAATACCCATCTAACCAGCCACATGCCAGGGCATTAATCAAAGGACTGAGCTTTCCATTGAAAGTCTGGAGTAGCCCTGGCCTACTGGAAAAGAGGAGTTTTCAGAAAGAGACTTCATTCCAAATTCTAGCTTCATCAGCTGTGGTCTGAGAAGGGGTATAGGGTCCTGGAGACCAGTGAACCTGGGTTAGAATCTCAGTTTCTCACTTAGTAGCTTTGTGGCCTTGGCTGAGTTACATAACCTCTCTGACCCTCAGTATCATCTCTAAAATGAGACTAAAAATAATTGTCTTTTTTTAAGATTTTTTATTTATTTATTTGACAGAGAGAGAGTACAAGCAGGGGGAACGGCAGGCAGAGGGAGAGGGAGAAGCAAACTCCCCGCTGAGCAGGGAGCCCGATGTAGGGCTCGATCCCAGGACCCTGGGACCATGACCTGAGCCGAAGGCAGACGTTTAACAACTGAGCCACCCAGGCGCCCCAATAATAATTAACTTTACCTCGCAGGTTTGTTGTGAGGATTAAATGAGATGATATAAATAAAATGTTTAATCCAGTACCCGACATGGAACACCTAGTAGATTTTCTCTGTTAATGCAGCTGCTACAGTGGCCACTGTCTTCTGACCTCAAGAGAGCCACTGAATTCCTCCAACCCTTGGCAGTCTCTTCTCTAAGAAGGAATAACAATGACCTACATCCACAGAAAGTTTGGTGCCTCCCTCCCTTATTTCCTTCAGTTTCCTGCTCAAATATCCCCTTTTCAAAGAAGCCTTCCCTGGCCCATCCCTTTCCTACAGAAAATTGCCCACACTCTCTCTCTGTCCCATCACAATTCATTTTTCATCCTAGGAGCTATCCACCCAATTTATAGTCATTTGTGTAGGGTCTGTCTTCTCTGCCAGAGATCAATGCCAAGGGAGTTAAGGACTTTGTCTGTTGTGTTCACTGCTTCTCCCCAGGGCCCAGAACAGTGTCTGGTATGTGAAAGCATTCAATAAATTTCTTAGAAAATGGATGGATGGAAGAATGGAAGAATGAAAGAATGGAAGGAAGGAAGAAAGGGAAGGAGGGAGGGAGGGAGAGAAGGAAGGAAGGAAGGAAGGAAGGAAGGAAGGAAGGAAGGAAGGAAGGAAGGAAGGAAGGAAGGAAGGAAGGAAGGAAGGAAGGAAGGAAGGAAATTGGTAACTACCAACAATAACTAGCCAGCCTCAAGTTGCTGCTCAATGAATATTAGTTTCCTTCCCTCCTCCCAAGGCCAGAAAAATGAAGAGCTTTAGATATCCTCTTGGGGCTGGGACAGGGGGTTGGTGCTGGGGGAGGAAGTGAAAGAGGAATGCCCACAGACCTACCTCCTTCCCCCATCTCCACCAACCATCATTCAAACATCAAAACAAGAACCAGGCTGCAGGTGCCAACAAGTCTGGTGCATCCTGCATCCCCAATGAGTCCTTCCTGCAAGGAGTTCCTGCAGCTCGCTGCTTGCAGAAAAGAATTCAGGCAGAATTTCGACAGCCGCTCCATTGTCTGTAAACCCAATAAACAGTGTCTGGCCAACCTAATGTGGGGCCCCTGAGGGTGAGGTCTGGGCTGCTTTGGGGGTTCTCAGAAGTAGGAAGTCAAAGGGTTTGATGTATGGCACCTGAAACAGAACATCTGTTACCAGGCTGGCTGCTGTCAGATCTGCCTTAATACAACAATACAAGCAGTGGCTGAGTCTCGAAAGCCACTTTACAAAGGCTGTGGCCAAATAACAGAACCGTCTTTCCAATAGCAACCAGTTAGGCTGATCTTGTCACTCCTCTGCTGAAAACCCTCCACTGGGTTTCCATCACACTAGGAATAAAGTCCAAACTTCTCTCCCAGGACCACACCAGGTCCAGCATGGTCCGGCCCTGCCCACTTGTCTCCCCAACATCATCCTGGCCCATCCTCCTCCACAGTCACTGCACTCCGGCCGCACACATCCTGTCTGTGTTCCTACAATAGGACAAATGTGTTGTCCCGCAGGGTCTTAGTCCTTTTGCCTCTCCTGCCTGCACTGGTTCCTTCTCCTCATCCAGATCTTAGCCCCGGTGTGCTCTTCTAAAGTAGCCGAGCTACCTGGCCCCTCCATCACCTCAGCCTGTCTCAATATAACTGTAGCACTTGGGCACCTGGGCAATCTACAGTTATGTCGGCTTGTTTATTTGCTTATTTCCTACTCTCCCCACCCTCCCCTGAACCGTAAGTTCCCGTGTGAAAGAACTCTGCCTGTACAGCTCACTGTATATCCCTAGAAGAATCCCTGAAACATAGTAGGTGCTCAATAAGTCTTCATTAAAGGAATGAATGTGTTGGGAGTGGCATTCAAGGCCAGGAGTCAGCAAACATTTTCTGTAAAGATCCAGAGAGTAAGTATTTGAGGCTTTGCGGGCCATATGGTCTTGGTCACGACTATTCAATTCTGCCATTGCAGCACAAAAGAGCCAATGACAATATGCAATTCAGTGGGCATGGCATTATCCCAATAAAACTTCATTTATAAAATCAGGCAGTGGGCTTGATTCAGCCCATGGGCTGTAGTTTGCAAACCCTTCTTCTAGATCAAGATTCCGAATTCAGCTATACTATCCACACAGTTACTTGATGTGATTTTTTTCCTATATGCTACCCCATCCACTGTGTGTTGTTTAAGTACTAAATAAAACTGCATCATATCCAATATTCTAACAAATAGGCTTCACTCAAGTAGACAAATCTTAAGTGCCTACAGTGCACCAAACACTGGGCTAAGTGTTGAGAATATAACACTGCACAAAACAGACCCCAGTCATGCTGTGTGTAGTCAAGGGGCCACACATGTGAAATAATGACAGTTCAACATGAAATGTTATGATGGGGGCACAGTGGGCATCAAGAGGGGTGGGGCCTTCCATAAGGGGTACAACACCCCTTATATTAGTGGACGCTATGATTTTAGGATAATGGAAACTAAGAAGGATGGTTGACCTGGAGAATCTTAAGCAATGTTACAAAATTCCTGGGTTTCCATGAGGTTTAGGCAATGTCCCATCAAGGTCTATCTGTGAATGCGCAGTCTTACACTTCCCTAAAATTAACATCAGGCATCTCACTTGACCTGTAAAGACCGAAAAGATTCTAGGAGAACCTGGTGCCTAAATCAAGTCCTGAATTAGGGTGTTCCGTTCACAGCACATGCTGAGGCCAGAGATGAGATGGCTTAGTCTCTTTGCAAAAAACAAAAGATGCCTAAGTGATTGAAGTAGAGAGGCGGATGGAGTGAGGAGGGGTAAGCCTGGGTGAGCAGACAAGTCACAACATCAGGGCATGAGAAGAAATTTGAATTTTATCCTAAGGGCAGGAGGAAGCTTATCAAGGTTTTTCAGCAAAGAAGTTGGAAAACCAGACTTGCTTTTTTGGAAATGTGCAGCTCAGTGTGTCCAGATAATGGACTGAGAGAGAGATACTGGAAACCAGGAGAGGTTTTGTAAAAATCTTGAATGGTTTACAGTGCACAAATAGAGCTTCAAGACAACCTCTAGTGGAAAAGGGAAGTTAGCCTATTTGAGGATTTCCACTTGGGACAGACTTCCCTTTCAAACAGGAACAAGAATCTTTTTAATTTTCCCCAAAAGTCCAATAGGGACCATTATAAGGGTCCAGCCACCAGGCTTAGAACGAGTTGAGCAAAGCAAAAATGATAGAGGAAAATAAGATATAAAATGAGACTCTATTTTCCACTTTGAACTGAGGCCAATAGATGGACAGAAGCTTGCAGTTTTCCATGAGTAACGACTGAAGTAGGAAAAAACACTAATTATTATTATTATTCTTATGTTAATAATTACATTCAATTGGACTACAGAGAATGCCTTGGGGAGCAAAGACAGTCGAAGGAATTCCATTATCAAAATTTCATTTGCAGCTCATGGTCTCCTTAGCATCACTAATTAATATTCTTTCCCTAAACAAACCGGGACTGAGGAGGTTGGCGAACTACAGAAATATCGCTTATCATAGAAAATGATGGAGAATACACCAAATAAAAAGACTGAGGTCACACTTGTGATTTTTATCATAATAAAATGCTCCTGAGGAACCTCTTGGCAAAACGCACCTGCACCATAATGCTTGGCAAGATTAATGGCTTCAAGACACTTGTAAAATTAAAACAAATCTCAGGTACAATCACTGAATTTGGACATTGGCAAGAGGTTCATTTTGCTCCAGCCATCAATTCATGGCAGGTTTTTGTTTGGGTTTGTCTTTTTTTTTAATGCGCCAGCATTCAATTCAATAATCGGGTTTCCTCTATGCCTCGTTCACAATCCATTTCAGATATACACCTGAAGGCTCTGGATTCCTGGTACTGCTGAGACAGTGGCTCATAAGAACATGGGCTTTGCACTGTGAGAGATATGGGTTCAAATCCTGATTCTGTCATTAATTACATGTGGCCTTGATCAAGTTTCTTAATTTCTCTGTGCCTCAGTTTCCTTATCTGTAAAACGAGGATAGTAATATTATCTTACCTCAAAGAATTTTAAAGGGTAATGGTCCTACGGCAATGTCCAGCACCTGGCATGTGTTTCAATAAGTGAGAGTTGTTCTGGGATGATTATTACACTGCATCCCTTCCCCTGCTCACAGGAGACAGACAAAACAACCCATTCTGAGTCAGATTCTGCATCAAGGCCACTGGCTTTCAAAATATATGCCTGGTTTGAATGTGAATGAATACATGATCCTGGTAACTAGCCACTCTGAATTCTCACCCAGTTTCTAGAACCATCTTACTTTCACTTGTTTAAATGGCAAGTGGGTCTTCTTGTGCGTCAATTACAACAAGCCCTTGACAGGGGGAGATTAAATCCCTGAAAGGGAAGAGATGGGCATAGGGCCCCAAACCGTTAGCCTTTAGAGCAGGGATCAAAGAGGGGAAGTTGCAGCCATTGGTTAAGTGTGATCCGAGGAGACATTTTAAAAATCCAGGTAGCAGAGGTCTCTTTTGGACTCAGTAAATGTTGCCAATTATCACTAATAATAACCATAATAATAACTTTCCCCCAGCAAGTGCTTACTATGTGACAGATATTTGGCCTACTGCCCCACATACATTATCTCATTTAATCCATGAGATGGTCCAATCAGGTCTAAATCTCTATTAGTCTCCATTTTATTCTGAGGAAACTGGAAGCTCAAAATGGTAAGTAATTCTCCCAGATTACCCAGCTAGGAATTGAAACTTCAGGGGTCTGGTCCTAAAAACGCAATTATTTAATCACTATACTATATTGTCTTCCAAGCAAATACAGATCCTTAGACAAATGTCATATGCATATCACCTGCTTTAGTTTCCTGTGGTTGCCTTAACAAGAGACCACTAACTGGGTGACGTAGGCAACAGAAATGTGTTGTCTCACAGTTCAGAGGCTGGAAGCCTGCGATCCAGATGTTGGCAGGACTGGCTCCTTCTGAGGCTGGAATCTGTTCCATGCCTCTCTCCTCGCTTCTGATGGTTTGCTGGCCATCTTTGGCATTTCTAGATAGTGGATCTCTGCCTTCAACTTGACACAGCATTCTCCCTGTGTGCATGTCTGTCTCCAAATTTCCCCTTTTTACAAGGACACCAGTTATATTGGATTATTCCACTCTACCCCAGTATGATCTCATCTTAACTAATTACAGGTACAAAGACCCTATCTCCAAATAAGATCATTTTCTGAAATACTGGGGGGTTAGAGGTTCAACATATGAATAGGGGGTCACAATTCAACACATAACATCACCCAGACCCCTCTGTCTTAACTGGTTATTCCCCCATCTTCTGACCCAAGGTATGGGGGCGGGAAACAGGGTTTCTACACACTCCCAAACATACTGCAAGATGTAACTCTTCATTCCAAACCCCACAGAGACATTTATCCCATGTTAGAAAGGAGAACTGAAAAGGGATACAGTGCAAATGATGTCAAAGCAAAGATAAATGTTTCCTCAGAGGCAACAACTCTCAGAGATTTGAGTAGTAAGTTTTTGAAAAATGGACACATGAGGAACAAAGGTGGAGTTTTGTGAAATCATTGATAACCCCCAAGACAACACCCAGCTTTCCCCCATGATTATAAATGGGGGGATTTGAAATGGAACTTCTATTGTGTGGCTTTCAAAGCCCTCAGTGGCCCAGAAGTAGTGAATCATTTCTAAGGTAAAGCATTTCCTTTGAACTCAGGGGAAACAAAAGTAGGCAGATAAAAAATGATAATGCTGGAAGCAGATTTATGAGCAACTTGAAATCTGAACATTGCTTTTTTATATTCCTGAAGATGGACCAGTCCTGTGACCCATGTGGGAAAAAGCGCCTAAGATTGAACACCCAAAATAAAATCTCTCAGCATATCCCAAACTCATACAGGAAATCTCACACAAGCACCTCCCCAATAAATAATAGATGTGATGTAAAATGCAGATTCCCTTTTCTAGCGATGGATATAAGCAGATGCGCAGTTCATTCTTTCAACAGTTACCTACAGAGTGACTTACCATACGCTGAGCGCTGTCCCAGGTCCTGAAAAGAAATACTCAAGGAGGGCTTACCCATCAGGTGGATCCTAAACTCTGAGTACAATTAAATCATAGATCTACAAGCGACTTCAGGAGTCATTTATGCAGACAAAGGACGGTAAAGGAGATAGAGGAAGGCATGTGTCTTGTATTTCTGTTGTGTGTCATTTAACAAAATTTTCACAGGAAACTTTCAAGATGGTGTCTTTCCTGTGAGCCAGTATTATGAATCTCATTCCAACCACTTTGTAGGAATCCACAGTGATTAAGCTCCTCTTCTTCTGGTGGAGCATAATTTGTATAATTATCACAAGGAACAACTATTTGGCTTTTGAACTCCTCCTATCTAATTGAAATTGAGGCCAAAGTTATTCAAGGAAAAAGATACGTTCTCTATCTTGGGGACACTAACAGTCCTGAGGATGTATAAAATGCAGATGTATAATAAGGTTATTTTTATTCCATATAAACATAGGGAATAAATAAGGTTATTTTGTTCCATAACAAAAATAATACAATAAGAAAATATTTCATTAGGGCAGAGGTTGAAAACTGGCAACCCCTATAGGTCAGCCCCTGCCTGTAAACATTTTTATTTGGCTATGTTTCCTCCCTCCACACCTCGCCTAACTTCTTATTTTGAAAATTCTCAAGTCTAAAGAAAAGTTCAAATAATAGTATAATTACTATTCAGATATACCTGAACATACACACACATTTCTTTTCTGAACTATTTGGAAATAAATTGCAGACAACAGAATACTTCACTCTGGAATACTTCAGTGTGGATTTCTTAGTAATAAGTACATTCTCCAATATATCCACAATACCATTATCACACTCAAGCAAATAAACAATAATTCCATAATATCATATGACATATATAGTTCATATTCAAATATCTTTAACTGAAAAAAAAAAACAGTATCTTATATAGCTGTTGGCTAGTTGATTTTTTTTAATTTGGAGACTTCACATAAGAATCCAAACTTTTGGTTTTCCTTGAAAAAGCTGAAGATCTAACAACACTAAGCCCAGATTCTCAAAGGGAAAAAATTAGCTGGAACTGAGTCCCCTTTAGATAGGACCCATTCTTCATTTTGCCACCGTCTCTACCACTCACTATTTTCACCAAGCAAAACTAGCTGTTGCAGAAATTTCTCTGGACCCCTTATAAAGGGCTCTCCCTGAACTTACAGTGAAGCAAGCTACCACCTCTATCTAGTGGTGCTGCCTTGCTAAATATGAGCCATTCCAACCCCTCTCTTTCAGCTCTGTCCTCTAGTACAAACCTCAAAGACTAAAATTTAGTAGACATCTAGTGTTGATGAAGCATCTCAAACACAATATGTCCAAAACTGATTTTCTCCCCCCAAAACTCCATTCTCTCCATAGCCTGTCCCATACCAGATGACAACAATCCCTTCCTTTCCATTGCTGATGCCAAAGACTTTGGTTATTGATGACTCCTGTCATTCCCACACACAACCCTCATCCAATCCATAAAGAAATTTCATTGGTTCTATCTTCAAACTATAGCCAAGATTTAACCACTTCTCTCCATCTCCACTGTTTTCACTCTGGTATGATCCCACCATCATCTCTCACCCAGACAATTCCAATGCCTCCTCTTTAAACATTAGTACTATGGTCAAAACCTTCCCATGGCTTCTCATATCACTCAGTTCAAAATCAAAGTCCTTAAAATGGCCTGTGAGGCTGCACGCGATCTTGCCACCTATTACCTTTCTGATCTCTTTTCTTACTCCTCTCCCCAGCCCCTACCTACTCTGTTCCAGCCACATTGGCCTCCTTCTTGTTCCACAAACAAGCCAGGTACTCCAGGGCCTTTGCATTAACTGTTCCCTCTGCCTACAATACTCTTCCCCCAGATATCCTCTTGACTCATTCTTTCACCTCCTTCAAGTCTTTGTTCCAATCTCCCCTTCTCAGTGAATGTTGTCATGAGCATCCTATTAAAAATTATAACCTGCTGTCCACTACTCCACCACACTCCCAATCCCCCTTGCCCTGCTTTGCTTTTTCTTTTTTTGCCTAGAAGAGATCACCTTCTATATTGTACATATTTATTCTGTCTTTATTGTCTACCTCTCCCAGCAAGAATGTAAGGGCCAGTTCTATTCACTGATATATCTAAGCATGTAAAAGAGCATTTGAAATAGGAATGTAAAATGTGCAGCCCTGTGGAAAGCTCTTTGGCAGTTTCTCAACAAACTAAACATAGAATTACCCAATGACCCAGCAATTCCACTCCCCAAAGAACTGAAAATGGACAGCTGAACAAATGGTACATGAATGTTCATAGTAGCACTATTCAGAATAGCCCAAAAGGTAGAAACAACTCAATGTCCATCAATGGATGAGTGAGTAAACAAATTGTGGTCTATACATAAAATGGAATACTATTTGACCATGAAAAAAAGAATGAAGTATTGATACATGTTATACTGTAGATGAACCTCAAAAAATTTATGCAAATGTAAGAAGCCAGACATAAAAGGTCTCATATTGTATGATTTCATTTATGTGAAATATCCAGAGTAGATATACCCATAGAGACAGAAAGCAAATTGGTAGTTACCAGAGGCTGGAGATAGTAACTGTTTAGTGGATATGGATTTTTATTTGGGGATAATGAAATGTCTTGGAAATAGATGGAGGTGATGGTTGCACAATATTGTGAATGAACTAAATGCCACTGATCTGTTCACTTTAGATTGATTCACATTGTGTTAAATTCATTTCATTTAACCTCTATAAAAAAGAGCACCTCGAAAGAAAGGACCTCGTTAAATATTTGCTGAATAAATGAATGAACAAATGAACAACAAACACATAAATATGTTTGGCCCTGAAAACAGATCACACTAAAAGGTAGTCTGTGAAAAAGCATTTCTTGAAAATCTGTGGCCCTTCACCAGCCACATTTGAATCATCTTATTTGGGGGGGGGTAGGTAAGCACTGGAGCGGTGTTGGCCTGAGGGTCTATGTCCATTTTTGGTGGCCTCAGCTGAGTTTTATTACTCTGCTCCTGGAGAACAGGAGACAAAGCCTGGGGTCCTATCAGGGAAAAAAATCTTCCTGTGTTGGAATTTTCAGAACCTACTGTTCCTACATAGCAAGAGACATTTCTGACTGCCAGGAGGGAGTAAAGCCAGTGGGAGTTAGCCCCAACTGCCTGCAGAGGGGCAGGAACATTATCTGTCTAAATACTTCTTCGTCAGAAAGTCTTACAGCTGGAGGCCTTTCCTCGCTCTCACTGTGACCTCAGCCTTAGGGCCACATTAAAGAGCATTACCATGCCTCAGAGAGGGGGAGGGAGGGAGGAGATGGGCTGCCAGACTGGAACTAAATTAAAAATAAAGCTCCCCTTATTAAATTCATAATTATTGTGAAGCTGTGAAATCTTATTTTAAACCTCCGGCTCCTTTCTTTTGTCCAGGGTACAGGCTGCCTGCTTCCGAATCCCTATTTTGCTTTATGGACAATTTCTTTTTAGCATTCTGAGCATTTAACCTTGAAAAATGGTGTTGTTTTGCTGCTGTATTTTCTGATTGTTAGTCTCCAGGCATCTCTGTGGCATCTTTATAAATCTGCAGGAGCTGGTAAATATTTCTTGCCGGCCAGCAGCTGAAATCTGAAAATACCAGCCCACTTTTTAGCTGTCAGGCAATTAATGTAATTCAAAGGAAATGAAAGGTATGGGCAACTGGGACTGCTTTTAATAACAGGAGGGTTCCTGGCTCGGGCTTAGAAAGGCAGGAGAGAAGAATCAATAAAAGGTGAACCGAAAGGGTAGAAGAGGGCATGGAGTTCTCCAGAAACATTTTGTCAGCATGCTGACAATACCACTAATCTGTGCCAAGAGAAGCTGATAAATGCAGCCACTGATGGTCAACTTAGAGATGGGCCAACCTTCAAGGCCTAGACCAAGGCATCCACTAGCCTACAAGATGGCTTTGTATAAATGGAAAAAGGTGCCCCATCTGAGCAGGCGAATCAGGAGAAAACGTCCTCTGTGGATGGATGCAGCCCCATGCCAGAGCACACGGCTTGACGATCAGAGGAGAACTGGATTTCAGCCCTCTTCCTCCAAACTCATCCCTGTGGCCAGGGGCATTTGTGCAGTGCACAAACTGTAGAGCTGCAGGTGGCAGCCCTATCCAGATCATGTTCCGCTTCCCCACCCTTCATAATATTGTTTTCCCATTCTTCCTTGCTAAGTCAAGAACCAACTTGTTAACTTTAGATTCCAGAGGTGAGAGAAGTGTAATTGGCTATAAAACTTAATATGAAGAGTTAGACTACAGAGAAGGGGGGAGGGGAGCACACTCATACAGTGATGCTGTTTCATTTCTCAAAGGAGGGAAGTCTTTTCTTTTAGTGAGGAAAACAATGATAGACGAGTCATTTAAGAGAGGCATTTTCCAGTTCAGAGAAGGGTAATTCTATCAATGTCTGCCACCTTTCATAAACTTCAGACAGGGTAGTCAAGGTTGGACAATGCATAGGGCAACAATTATATGCTGCTCTATGTAAATGTTGCCTTCCTGGGCTACAGTGTGGATACCGCTCCCTGAAGTTGCACAATATGGCAACCCTGCATCCCATGTGCAGTGATCTGGGAGGCTCAGAGAGCACACTGGGGTACATACCTCAACCTACCTCCCAAGAGAAAAACAAGCTTTCAAAACCTAGTCCATCAAGAAATGCTTGGGTGGCTCAGTCAGTTAAGTGTCTGCTTTCAGCTCAGGTCATGATCCCAGGGTCCTGGGATCAAGTCCCACATCAGGCTCCCTGC
This sequence comes from Neomonachus schauinslandi, assembly GCF_002201575.2. Taxonomy (NCBI): domain Eukaryota; kingdom Metazoa; phylum Chordata; class Mammalia; order Carnivora; family Phocidae; genus Neomonachus; species Neomonachus schauinslandi. The sequence goes on from NC_058407.1 coordinate 151,145,527, forward strand.
TCAGTGGGGGGTCTGCTTCTCCCTCTGCCTGCCGCTCCCCCTGCTTGTGTGCTCTCTCTCTATTTGACAAATGAAAAAATAAAATCTTAAAAAAAAAAAAAAAACTAGTCCATCAAGATGATTAGAAAATCATCAAATGTGTTCTTATATACCAGCAAACATTTAGACAATAAAAAACTCTGTTTACAACAATATTTTAAAATATCAAATACGTAGGAATAAGTCTAGCAAAAGATATGTAAGATTGATACATGAAAGGCTCTAAAATATCTCTGATAAGAATTTTAAAATACCTAAATACATAGAAGGATAAACCATGGTCATGGATTGGAGGACTCCATGCTATAGTCATGTCAATTCTCTGCACACTGATCTATAGATCTTTAACACAATTCCCACTGAATTCCCAGTTGCTGTTTTTATGGAAATTGAGAAGCCAATATGTAAATGTAAAGGGTCAAGACTAGCCAAAACAATCTTAAAGAACAACCAAGTAGAAGCACATGCTATATAAGGAATTAAGACTTATTATAATGGTAGAAATTAAGACAGTAATGCTGGCATGAAAACAGACAAACAAATGCAGGAGTCCAGAAACAGACCCATGCATCTACAAACACTTAATTTATAATAATATGAAAGGACATGAGGAAATTAGTCTTTTCAAAAATAGTGCTGGGTCAATTGGATATCCACATGGGAAAATAAAATAAAACTTAACCCCTGCCTCACACCATACATAAAAATAAATCCTAAATGGTTTAAAGCTCTAAATGTAAAAGGTAGAATAATAAGCTTTTAGAAGGTAACATAGGAGTGTATCTTCATTATTTTCAGGTAGGAAATGATTTCTTGGACAGACCATAGAAAGCACTAACCATAAAGGAAAAGGAAAAGATTAATAAATTGGATTTATTAAAATTAAGAACATGTGTGCATAAAAGGCTACCATTAGGGGGAAAAAAAGATTTCATTAGGAAAGGGAAAGGCAAGCCTCACAGTGGCAGAAGCTAGTTGCAACACATATCATTAAAAAAGGACTCATACCCAGAGTATAAAAGAATTTCTAAAAATCATTATCAATAATAATAACTCTACAGAAAAAATGGACAAAAGACTTGAACAGTCACTTCACCAAGAAAAGATATCTAAAAGGCCAATAGACAGAAGAAAAGATGTTTAACATTATTAGTCATTAGGTAAATGCAAAATAAAATCATTATGAGATGCTACTACATATCCACTAGAATGGCTAACACTAAAAAGACTAACAATATCAAGTGTTGTTGACAACTTAGAGCAACTGGAACTCCCATACACTGCTAGTGGGAGTTTACATTCATATAAGCACTTTAGAAAACTGTTTAATAGAATCTATTAAATTTGAACAATGCTTATTTTATGACCCAGCAATTTTACTCTTAGGTATGATACCCAACAGAACTGGCTACACACATGAAACAAAAATCAAACTCAAAAATGTTCATAACATGGTTCTTGATGTAAAAAAACAGAAATAACCACAAATGTCCAACAATAACAAAATGGATAAATAAAATGGTGCTATATTCACATGAGGGAATCCTATTCAGCAATAAAAATCAACTAACTATAGTTACATGTAATTATATGGATGAATCTCACATTGCTTGATTCCATTTATATATTTTTAAGTGGCAAAAACTAATCTATGGTGTTAGAACCCAGTATGGAAATTACGTTTGGAGAGAAGGGGATGCAATGGTGTTTTGGGGGTGCTGGTTATTCAAGGGTGTTCACTTTGTGAAAATATATTGAGCTAAATACTTATGGCTTGTGTACTTTTCTTTCAATATGTTATATTTCACTTGAGTGTTTTAAAAATATTTTTTTGCACTTGCTTATGGAGACTAATGCCTTTCTTTTTTAAGTTTTTATTTAAATCCCAGCTAGTTAACATACAGTGTAATATTAGTTTCAGGAGTACAATACAGTGATTCACAATTCCATACATCACCTGGTGCTCATCACAACAAGTGCACTCCTTAGTCCCCTTCACCTGTTTCACCCATCCCCTCCACCGACTTCCCCTCTGGTAACCATCAATTTGTTCTCTATAGTTAAGAGTCTGTTTCTTGGTTTGCCAAGGATTTTATAGTGTAACAGGGACACAAACATGGAAGAAAACAAACTGTAATAGATTATGAGAGTATAACAACTGAAATGTGTCCAAGATACAAGTGAGGGAATAATTAAATATATCTGGGTGTTCCAGGTGGACTTTGAAGATAGGTCTCTGAAAGGGGTTTTAAAAATGAATAATGAAGGGGCACCTGGGTGGCTCAGTCAGTTAAGCATCCAACTCTTGATTTTGGCTCAGGTCATGATCTTGTGGCCCTGAGTCAGGCTCTGTGCTGAGCATGGAGCCTGCTTGATATTCTCTCTCTCTCCCTCTGACCCTCCCACTGCTCATGCTTTCTCTTTCTCTCAAAAAAAAATTTTTTTCAAAAAGGATAGTCTCAAAAAATGGTGCTGAAATCATTGGTTTGCCATTGTAAATAAATAAATAAATAAATAAATAAATAAATAAATAAACTTTGACACATACTTTATATAAAAACTAATTCGAAATAGATCACAGACCTAAAAGTAAGATGTAAAACTATAAAACCCATAGAATAAAACACAGAATAAAATTGTGTGATCATGAGATAAGCAAAGATTTCTTAGAAATGACACCAAAAGCATGATCCATAAAAAAAGATTTTGATAAACTGGACTTCATTAACATTTTAAACTTCGAAAGGCTCTATTAGGACAATGAAAATGCAAGCCACAGACTGGGATAAAGTATTTGCAAAACACATTTCTGGTAAAGGGTTCACATCCAGAATATATAAAGAACTCTGAAAATTTAATAATAATAAAACAATGGTATAATTTTTATATGATGTTGTGTTACTTTAATGTCTCAGGAGTTCTACATTCTTTTACATATTTTAGATTTTTTTTTTAAATAGGCCCCATTATATAATTATTGTTGTGGTTTCTTTTTTTTTTAAGATTTTATTTATTTATTTGACAGAGAGAGCACTAGCAAGGGGAACAGTAGAGGGAGAGGGAGAAGTAGGCTCCCTGCCAAGCAGGGAGCCTGATGTATGGCTCAATCCCAGGACCCTGGGATCATGACCTGAGCCAAAGGCAGATGTTCAACCATCTTAGCTACCCAGGTGCTCCGCCAGCTATCCAGTAACCCTCTGCTGTGGTTACTATTCACTCAAACTTGACCTATAAGAATTCTATAGAAGAATCGTGTTTATCCTCAAAATAGGTAAGAATACAATTTTTTAAATGGGCAAAATATATGCACAGACACTTCACAAAAGAGGTTATGCAGATGACAAATAAATGCATGCAATGATGATCAGCATCAATTATTAGGAAAATGCAAATTAAACACACCTTGAGATACCATTGCACACCTGTTGGAATGGATAAAATCTTTTAATGATGATAGCAAGTACTGGCAAGTATAAGGAACAGTTGGGACTCTCATTCATGCTGATTGGAATGCAAAATGGTACAGCCATTTTGGAAAATAACTTGGCAGTTTCTTATGAAGTTAAACCCAGATGTACCATATGACCCAGCAATTCCACTGCTAGGTATATACCAGAAAAATTAAAACTTATATTCACACACACAAAAAAACTATGCACAAATGTTTATAGCAGTTTTATTCATAGTTGCCAAAAAATTGTAACAGGCCAAATTTCCTTTGATTGATTAATGGGTACATAAATTATTATACATCTATATAATGGACTACCACTCCATAATAAAAAAGGAATAATCTACTGATACACAGGTGCATCACAAAGGCATTATGCTGAGAGAAAGAAGGCCAGATTCAAAAGGTGACATACTGTATGATTCCACTTTTAAAATATTCTGAGAAAGGCGGCAAAACTGTAAGTGCTGAAAAGGAGCTTGGCAGGGGCTAGGGTAGCAAGAAGAGTTGACTGACTACAAAGGAATAAGGGAATTTGGGGGGATGATGGAAATGTTCTATATCCTTCCTGACTGTGGTGGTGGTTACAAGACTGGACACATTTGTCAAAACTCCCTGAATTGGGGGTGAGGAGCAAGATGGCGGAGGAGTAGGAGACCTGGATTTCGTCTGGTCCCAGGAATTCAGCTAGACAGGGATCAAACCATTCTGAACACCTACGAACTCAACAGGAGATCAAAGACTAGCAACAACTCTCTGAACAGAGAAGCGACCACTTTCTGGAAGGTAGGACATGCGGAGAAGTGAATCCGAGGCAATATTCGGGAAGATAGATGGTGGGGGAGGGGGCCTCTGTCGGCCGCTTCTGGCAAGTGATAGAGCAGCGGAGCACAAAATCAGAACTTTTAGAAGTCGGGTCCACTGAAGGACGTCGCTCCAGTGGCTAAGCAGGGGGTGGAATCCTCGCGGGACAGTGTGGTCTCAGGACCCTCGGGGTCACAGAAAGACCAGGGGTGCCTGAGTGCAGCAGAGCTCCCAGGTATCGGAGTGGGGAAGCCAGCTGCAGAAATGGAGCCGAGGAGTGGGCTCGCAGCTCGGGGTTGCCATAAACCATGATCTGTGGCACAGTCGGGCCACTGCTCCTCCAGCAGGGACCCAACAAGTGGCAGATCCAGGGAGACTCTCACTCCTCCCCTGGGAGGAGCGGCACAGGATTGCACTGCAGGGATCTGCTGGGTTTGGAGACTCCACACGGGGTCAGGTGCCAGAGATAGAAACGCTCGGTCACAGGCCGGGTGAGCACGGAGTGCGGCCGGAGACCGGAGAGACGGGAGTGACTGACTGCTTTTCTCTGGGGGTGCACTGAGGAGTGGGGCCCTGAGTTCTCAGCTCCTCCGGGGCGGAGATTGGGAGGCTGCCATTTTCACTCTCGTCCTCCAAAGCTGTACAGAAAGCTTGCAGGGAACAAAAGCTCCCGAGAGCAAACCCGAGCAGATTACTTAGCCGGACCGGCAAGGGCGGGGCAATTCCGCCTCTGGCAAAGACATTTGGGAACCACGGCAACAGGCCCCTCCCCCAGAAGATCAGCAAGAACAGCCAGCCAAGACCAAGTTTACCGATCAATGAGAACAGCAGAACTCCAGCACTAGGGGAATACTGCACATAGAATTCATGGCTTTTTCCCCCCTGATTCTTTAGGCTTTCAAAGTTAATTTTTTTAATTTTCTTTTTTTTTCTTTTTCTATTTATCTTTTGAATTTTTCTTTTTCCCTTTTTCAACCAACATCTTATCAATCCCTTTTTTGGAAAAAAATCTTATTTTTCATTTTTAGAGTCATATTCTATCCCTTCATAGTACTTAACCTTATTTTTGGTATATATATAAGTTGTTCTCTCTTTAAAATTTTGGTATACAGTTTCTTCTAACAGATCAAAATATACCCTAAATCTCTAGTGTATGGCTTTGTTCTAGTCTCCTGCCTGATCACATTCTCTCCCTTTCTTTTTTTTTTTAATTTCTCTTCTTTCTTTTTTCAACCAAGTTCTTATCTTACCAATTCCTTTTATAAAATCTTTTATAATTTGCATCTTTACAGTAATCTTCCATCTCTTCATCATATTTACCCTTATTTTTGTAAATATATAAGTTTTCCTTTCTTTAAAATTGTGGGAGACAGTTTCTTCTAAAAGACCAAAATATGCCCAAAATCCAGTGTGTGGCACTGATCTATTCACCAGACTGATCATATTTGATCATATTCTTTTTTAAAAAATCTTTTTCTTTTTCTTTTTTTTTTCTTTTTTCTTTCTTTCCCTTTCTTTTCCTCTGGTTTCAGGTCTCTTCTGATTTGTTTAGTGTATATTTTTGGGGGGGGGTCGTTGTTACCCAGTTAGCATTTTGTTCTCTCATTCATCTATTCTCCTTTGGACAAAATGACAAGATGAAAAAAATCACCTCGAAAAAAAGAACAAGAGGCAGTACCGACTGCCAGGCACCTAATCAATACGGACATCAGTAAGATGTTGGAACTAGAGTTCAGAATGATGATTATAAAGATATTAGCTGGTCTTGAAAAAAGCATGGAAGATACTAGAGAAATGCTTTCTGGAGAAATAAAAGAACGAAAATCTAACCAAGTCAAAATCAAAAAGGCTATTAACGAGGTGCAATAAAAAATGGAGGCTCTAACTGCTAGGATAAGTGAGGCAGAAGAGAGAATTAGTGATATAGAAGACCAAATGATGGAAAATAAAGAAGCTGAGAAAAAGAGAGATAAACAACTACTGGAGGGCAGAATTCGAGAGATAAGTGATACCATAAGACAAAACAATATTAGAATAATTGGGATCCCAGAAGAAGAAGAAAGAGAGAGAGGGGCAGAAGGTATATTGGAGCAAATTATAGCAGAGAACTTCCCTAATTTGGGGAAGGAAACAGGCATCAAAATCCAGGAGGCACAAAGAACCCCCCTCAAAATCAATAAAAATAGGTCAACACCCCGCCATCTAATAGTAAAACTTACGAGTCTCAGAGACAAAGAGAAAATCCTGAAAGCAGCTCGGGACAAGAGATCTGTAGCCTACAATGGTAGAAACATTAGATTGGCAACAGACCTATCCACAGAGACCTGGCAGGCCAGAAAGGACTGGCATGATATATTCAGAGCACTAAATGAGAAAAATATGCAGCTAAGAATACTATATCCAGCTAAGCTGTCATTGAAAATTGAAGGAGAGATAAAAAGCTTCCAGGACAAACAAAAACTAAAGGAATTTGCAAACACGAAACCATCCCCACAAGAAATATTGAAAGGGTCCTCTAAGCAAAGAGAGGGCCTGAAAGTAACATAGACCTGAAAGGAAGAGAGACAATATACAGTAACAGTCACCTTACAGGCAATACAATGGCACTAAATTCATATCTTTCAATAGTTACCCTGAATGTAAATGGGCTAAATACCCCAATCAAAAGACACAAGCTATCAGATCGGATAAAAAAAAACAAGACCCATCAGTATGCTGTCTGTAAGAGACTCATTTTAGACCCAAAGACACCTCCAGATTGAAAGTGAGGGGGTGGAAAACCATTTACCATGCTAATGGACACCAAAAGAAAGCTGGGGTGGCAATCCTTATATCAGACAAATTAGATTTTATTTATTTTTTTTTAAGATTTTTTATTTATTTATCTGAGAGAGAGAATGGGAGACAGAGAGCATGAGAAGGAGGAGGGTCAGAGGGAGAAGCAGACTCCCTGCCAAGCAGGGAGTCCAATGCGGGACTCGATCCCGGGACTCCAGGATCATGACCTGAGCCGAAGGCAGTCGCTTAACCAACTGAGCCACCCAGGCGCCCCAGACAAATTAGATTTTAAACCAAAGACTGTAATAAGAGATGAGGAAGGACACTATATCCTACTTAAAGGGTCTATCCAACAAGAAGATCTAACAATTGTATATATCTATGCCCCTAACATGGGAGCAGCCAATTATATAAGCCAATTAATAACAAAATCAAAGAAACACATTGACAACAATACAATAATAGTATTGTATTAGAAATTATAGTATATATATATATAGTATATATATATACTATATATATATAGTATAATATATAGTATAGTATATATTAGAAATAATAGTAGGGGACTTTAACACCCCCCCTCACTGAAATGGACAGATCATCTAAGCAAAAGACCAACAAGGAAATAAAGACTTTAAATGACACACTGGACCAAATGGACTTCACAGATATATTCAGAACATTCCATCCCAAAGCAACAGAATACACATTCTTCTCTAGTGCCCATGGAACATTCTCCAGAAGAGATCACATCCTAGGTCACAAATCAGGTCTCAACCAGTACCAAAAGATTGGAATCATTCCCTGCATATTTTCAGACCACAATGCTTTGAAACTAGAACTCAATCACAAGAGGAAAATTGGAAAGAACTCAAATACATGGAGGCAAAAGAGCATCCTACTAAAGAATGAATGGGTCAACCAGGAAATTAAAGAAGAATTTAAAAAATTCATGGAAACAAATGAAAATGAAAACACAACTGTTCAAAATCTCTGGGATGCAGCAAAGGCAGTCCTAAAAGGAAAGTATACAGCAATACAAGCCTTTCTCAAGAAACAAAAAAGGTCTCAAATACACAACCTAACCCTACACCTAAAGGAGCTGAAGAAAGAACAGCAAATAAAGCCTAAACCCAGCAGGAGAAGAGAAATAATCAAGATCAGAGCAGAAATTGATGAAATAGAAACCACAAGAACAGTAGAACAGATCAACGAAACTAGGAGCTGGTTCTTTGAAAGAATTAATAAGATTGATAAACCCCTGGCCAGACATATCAAAAAGAAAAAAGAAATGACCCAAATAAAAAAAATCATGAATGAGAGGCAAGATCACAACCAACACCAAAGAAATACAAACAATTATAAGAACATATTATGAGCAATTATATGCCAGCAAATTAGATAATCTGGAAGAAATGGATGCATTCCTAGAGATGTATCAACTACCAAAACTGAACCAGGAAGAAATAGAAAACCTGAACAGACCTATAACCACTAAGGAAACTGAAGCAGTCATCAAAAATCTTCCAACAAACAAAAGCCCAGGGCCAGATGGCTTCTGAGGGGAATTCTACCAAACATTTAAAGAAGAATTAATACCTATTCTTCTGAAACTGTTCCAAAAAAATAGAAATGGAAGGAAAACTTCCAAACTCATTTTATGAGGCCAGCATTACCTTGATCCCCAAACCAGACAAAGACCCCATCAAAAAGGAGAATTACAGACCAATATCCCTGATGAACATGGATGCAAAAATTCTCACCAAAATACTAACCAATAGGATACAACAGTACATTAAAAGGATTATTCACCACGACCAAGTGGGAATTATTCCTGGGCTACAAGTTGGTTCAACATCCATAAATCAATCAGTGTGATACAATGCATTAACAAAAGAAAGAACAAGAACCATATGATCCTCTCAATAGATGCAGAAAAAGCATTTGACAAAGTACAGCATCTTTCCTTGATCAAAACTCTTCAGAGTATAGGGATAGAGGGTACTACCTCAATATCATAAAAGCCATCTATGAAAAATCCACAGCGAATATCATTCTCAATGGGGAAAAACTGAGAGCTTTCCCCCTAAGGTCAGGAACACAGCAGGGATGTCCACTATCACCACTGCTATTCAACATAGTACTAGAAGTCCTAGCCACAGCAATCAGACAACAAAAAAGAGATAAAAGGCAACCAAATCAGCAAAGAAATCTCATTCTTCGCAGATGATATGATACTTTATGTGGAGAACCCAAAAGACTCCACCCCAAAACTGCTAGAACTCATACAGGAATTCAGTAAAGTGGCAGGATATAAAATCAATGCACAGAAATCAGTGGCATTTCTATATATCAACAAGACAGAAGAAAGAGAAATTAAGGAGTCAATCCCTTTTACAATTGCACCCAAAACCATAAGATACCTAGGAATAAATCTAACCAAAGAGCAAAGAATCTGTACTCAGAAAACTATAAGATACTCATGAAAGAAATTAAGGAAGACACAAAAAAATGGAAAAACGTTCCATGCTATGGATTGGAAGAACAAATATTGTGAAGATGTCAATGCTACCTAGAGCAATCTACACATTTAATGCAATCCCTATCAAAATACCATCAACTTTTTTCAAAGAAATGGAACAAATAATCCTAAAATTTGTATGGAACCAGAAAAGACCCCGAATAGCCAGAGGAATGTTGAAAAGGAAAAGCAAAGCTGGTGGCATCACAATTCTGGACTTCAAGCTCTATTACAAAGCTGTAATCATCAAGACAGTATGGTACTGGCACAAAAACAGACACATAGATCAATGGAACAGAATAGAGAGCCCAGAAATGGACCCTCAACTCTATGGTCAACTAATCTTCAACAAAGCAGGAAAGAATGTCCAATGGAAAAAAGACAGTCTCTTCAACAAATGGTGTTGGGAAAATTGGACAACCACATGCAGAAGAATAAAACTGGACCATTGCCTTACACCACACACAAAAATAGACTCAATGGTTGAAAGACCTGAATGTGAGACAGGAGTCCATCAAAATCCTCAAGGAGAACACAGGCAGCAACCTTTTCGACTTCAGCCGCAGCAGCTTCTTCCTAGAAACATCGCCAAAGGCAAAGGAAGCAAGGGCAAAAATGGAACTATTGGGACTTCATCAAGATAAAAAGCTTTTGCAAAGCAAAGGAAACAGTCAACAAAACCAAAAGACAACCGACAGAATGGGAGAAGATATTTGCAAATGACATATCAGATAAAGGCTAGTATCCAAAATCTATAAAGAACTTATCAAACTCAACACCCAAAGAACAAATAATCCAGTCAAGAAATGGGCAGAGGACATGAACAGTCACTTTTCCAAAGAAGACATCCAAATGGCCAACAGACACATGAAAAAGTGCTCAACATTGCTTGGCATCAGGGAAATCCAAATCAAAACTTCAATGAAATACCACCTCACACCAGTCAGAATGGCTAAAATTAACAAGTCGGGAAATGACAGATGTTGGCGAGGATGCGGAGAAAGGGGAATCCTCCTACACTGTTGGTGGGAATGTAAGCTGGTGCAGCCACTCTGGAAAACAGTACAGAGGTTCCTCAAAAAGTTGAAAATAGAGCTACCTTACGACCCAGCAATTGCACTACTGGGTATTTACCCCAAAGATGCAAATGTAGTGATCCGAAGGGGTAGGTGCATCCCAATGTTTATAGCAGCAATGTCCACAATAGCCAAACTATGGAAAGAGCCAAGATGTCCATCAACAGATGAATGGATAAAGAAGATGTGGTATATATATACAATGGAATATTATGCAGCCATCAAAAAAAACTGACATCTTGCCATTTGCAACAACGTGGATGGAACTAGAGGGTATTATGCTAAGCAAAATAAGTCAATCAGAGAAAGACATGTATCATATGATCTCACTGATATGAGGACTCAATCTCAGGAAACAAACTGAGGGATGCTGGAGTGGTGGGGGGTGGGAGGAATGGGGTGGTTGGGTGATAGAAACTGGGGAGGGTATGTGCTGTGGTGAGCGCTGTGAATTGTGTAAGACTGTTAAATCACAGACCTGGACCTCTGAAACAAATAATACATTATATGTTTTTTAAAAAAAGAAGATAGTAGGAAGGGAAAAATGAAAGGGGGGAAATAGGAGGGGGAGACAAACCATGAGAGACTATGGATTCTGAGAAACAAACTGAGGGTTCTAGAGGGGAGGGGGTGGGGGGAGGGTTTAGCCTGGTGATGGGTATTAAAGAGGGCACGTATTGAATGGAGCACTGGGTGTTATATGCAAACAATGAATCATGGAACACTACATCAAAAACTAATGATGTAATGTATGGTGATTAACATAACATAATAAAATAAAATTTAAAAAAAACCTCCCTGAATTGTACTCCAAAAAGGGTAGATTTTGCCATACATAATTATACCTCAATAACTCTGATAAAAAAAATAAACATATAAAATATATTGTTGTAAGCCCTGAACTGAGATTTATTCTTGGATATTCCAAATATGTAAGCCAATAAATTTTCTCTTATCTTAAGCCACCTGGGTTAGATTTTCTGTTGCTTGTCACTAAAAGAATCCTAAATGTTAAATGGGCCCTGTCTTATCTAGCACTTAGATTTAATGAAGCTGAATGGTCTCCACACCATTCAAATTCCCCAGAAACCAGATAGAGTTTCAAGTTCCAGATGGAAAACGCTCAGGAAGTGCATACATCCCCCCATCTCTGCCCATGAGAGTGATCAATAATCACTCATCCTTTAAATACAACTTCAGAAGGATGCCTGGGTGGCCCAGTCGGTTAGGTGGCTGACTCTTGATTTTGCTGACTCAAGATCTCAGGGTCATGAGATCGAGCCCTGTGACAGGCTCTGCATTCAGCACGGAGTCTTCTTGGGATTCTCTCTCTCCCTCGCTGGTTGCCCCTCCCCGCACTTGTACAGGCGCTCTCTCTCAGATAGATAGATAATGATAGGTAGATGATAGATAGATAGATAGATAGATAAAATCTTTAAATACAACTTCAGAGACCTTCCCAACATGGAAGGTCTTGCTCTCATTACAGGATGACATCACTGTTACTCCCTCCCTCTAGCAGGTAGACTCTAAAATGCCCCCCAATCATCCCCACCTCTTGGTTTTCATGTCCTTACATAATCTCCTCTCTTGGTGTGGGCAAGACCTGTGACTTACTTCTAGTGAACAGAATATGGCAACAGTGATGGGATGTCACTTCTGTCTTTAGTTACATGAGACTGTGACTTACATCTTGCTCGCTGACTCTATTGCCTTCTTGGTTTTTGGGCTTTGAAGAAGTATGCTGCCATATTGGAGATGCCCACATGGCAAGGAACTGAGGGTGTGGCCTCTAGCCAACAGCCAGCAAAGAACTGAAGCCCTCAGTCCAATGACCCTCGAGGAACTGAATCCTGCCAACAACCACAAGAGCTGGGAAGTGGATCCTTCCCCACTTGAGCCCGGAGATGAAACCCCAGCCTGTCTGACACTTTAATGGCAGCATGTGAGGGGAAGCAGGGGAAGCAGCTAAGCGGCATCTGGGTTCCTGATCATGGAAACTGTGCGATGATAAGTGTGTGTTGTTTTAAGCTGCTAAATTTGGGTGTAATTACCATGCAGCAAGAGATAATTAATATACTTCCCCATTACGAACAATTTCAAAAGACGTATGTAACTATGCACCTCACAGAAAGAATGCTCCGTGGTATTTCCTTAACTGTGTATTTATCTGATAACAATTAAACCTCATTCTGCTAACCTGCCTGTGGCCTCTAAGGTTTGCCCTAATTAACTGTGGACTGATTTCCTCAAACTAAAGCAAATCATCTCTCAACACATTCTCTCTTCTTTCTGTTTATTTTTATGATATCCTAATAAAGCAAACTAATCTTTGGGAACTAAGTGGATAATTCTCGTGCTATAAATTAAAATTACCTGAGTCACATAGATAAAATTTGCCCTTTTAGTTGGAGTTTCTGGCACGTTGTACCAGGAATGCCATGGTAACTGACACCATTTTACCAAATCTCTCCCTTAATCTCATTCATTAATGTAGAAAAATTGCCATCTCCATTTTCTCTCTTTAAAAAGAGAAAATTTAGGGGCTCCAGGGTGGCTCAGTCAGTTAAGCATCCAACTCTTGATTTCGGCTCAGGTCATGATCTCAGGGTCGTGAGATCAAGTCCCCCGATGGGCTCTGTGCTGAGACGGCATCTGCTCAAGATTCTGTTTCTCCCTCTGCCCTTCCCCCCCAACCCCTGCTTATGTGCACGTGCTCGCTCTCTCTAAAATAAACAGATAAAATCTTTTGTAAAAAAAAGAAAAAGAAAGAAAATTTAGAAATAAAAAGAAACAAGGGTAGCTGGGTTGGAAAAGTAAAATTGGTTTTTGCCTAATTATCCTTAATACTTCACACACGCTTCCAACTTTTTCCTGTTTAGCATTTGACTATCAGCTTCTGTTTCATATAGAGAAGCATTTATTGCCCTGGTAGTCACCTCTAACACTCCAGCTGGGGATGCCAGAGAGCAAGGATCTGCAAACCATGGCCCATAGGTCAAATATGGCCTATCACCTTTTAAATAAAGTTTTATTGAAACACAGTCATGTCCATTCATTTGCATACCATCTACAGCTGCTTTTGCACTACAATAGCAGAGTTGAATTGTTGTGACAGAGACACATGGCCCCAAAAGCCTAAAATATTTACCATCAGTCTCTTCACAAAAAAAAAGGGTTTTGATCACTGTCATAGAATAGAGAATGGCTATATTTGTTCACTTTGCTGTGGGGCACCCCAAGGAACATGAACAGGAAGCAGGAGACATGCGTTCTAGTTCCAGCCTCCTATCTGTATGACTATGCATTTGTCAGTTCCTTTCTCTGACCCTCAGTTTATTCATCATAATTTCAGTAAATGGATTGGATTAGATTTCTTCCAGTTTTGAGTAACATATCAACTCAAACAACTTTGGGTATAACTTTCACGTGAGCAGTCCTATTATTTTAATGTAATATGCAACTTTTTTTTTTCCTTCCCTTTGTTTATTGCATTAGACAGCAAATTAAAACTTGAGTCTAGGTTTGTCCTGTCTCCGAGGAAAAGAACTAATTTCCATTTGGTTATGGCTTTAGGCCATTAACATTTAGCACAAAAGAGCCAGAAGAGAGAAGGTTTGTGTAGAGTAATTTTATTTATTTGTTTTAAAGATTGTATTTATTTATTTGAAAGATAGTACAAGTAGGGGGAGGGGCGGAGGGAGAAGCAGACTCTCTGCTGAGTAGGGAGCCCGACAGGGGGACTGATCCCAGGACCCCAGGACCATGACCTAAGTCAAAGGCAGACACTTAACCCACTGAGCCATCCAGGCGCCCCCGTGTAGAGTAATTTTAATCACCATTGTTGTCATCATGAGCAGCAGCAGCATCATATACCTTGCACCTACGATGTCCCAGGTACTGTCCTAAGTGCTTTAAATGCTTTAATTCCTTTAAATTCTTGCAAAAATCCTATGAAATAGGTATTGTTATTAACCACATTTTACAGGTGAGGAAACTGAGGTACAGACACTAACACCTTGCCCAAAGTCACAAAGCCAGTAAGTAGCAAGCAAGGCCAGGACGCAAGCCCCAAGCAGCCTGGCTCCAGAGCCCTCCCTTATGAACTGCCATGCAATAAAAGAAAGAACATTCCTGTCCTCAACAGAGTGGCTTGAGTAAAAGCAATGAGAAGAGAAAAGATTCTCCTTCTGTATCACCCCCATTTAGATACTAGAAGATACTCCATAGGGCTATGGGAGGAGAGATGATAAGAAATAAATCAGAGAGGGAGGAAGTATGGTCAGGCCCCAAGCCTCCTCCTGGAGATTCATGTTTCCTGAGTGTGGTCTCCCTTCTGTAAGAGGCAGTTTCCAAGTACCCCCAAGCCTTTGTACAGCCTGCCCCTCCTCCTCCTTTCCTGCCCTTCTTCACCTGGCCAAATCCTCACAGCCATGATGTTGCTGGGCTCCACCTCCTCCAAGGGGTCTCTTGACCCTCACCTTGACACCAATTTGCAGCCTCTTGCAAGCCCTATGTTCTTTGGCAAATTGTATTTCCTCTCTGGCTCAGGCTTTTCAACAATAAAATGGAAATAATAATGGGCACATGGAGGGTCAGTTAGAGAACAAAAAAAGATGATTAGCTCAGTGCCTCATTCTTTAATTGCTCCCAAATCATATTGAGATCTCCCCTGCAGACCATGGAGTGTGTCTAATTCATTCCTGTGGTCACAAGCCCTATCATAGGACCTGACACTTAATACATGTTTGATGAACTTAGAAGGAAGAAAGGGAAGGTGGGATGCAATCCTTGACTCAAAGATGTGTACATAAAGAACTTGAGCCCAGTATGAAAAATGTTATAAAAGACACATTAAATAGAGTCTCATGGAATCAAAGAAAGAGCCATTGATGGCTGACAGTGATGCTGGGAAATACTTCACGAGGAAGGCACTGGCTGGTAGAAGAGTAAGAGCTTGCCGAGCACAGCAGACAGATCAGGGCATTCCAGGCAAGGAGGGCAGCACTGTTGATGTGCTGCTCGATGATCAAGCACATTTGATGATTCCCAAGCACAAGGATTAAGATCTTACAGAGAGTGATGGTTTAAAAAATAAATAAATAAGTAGAAGCAGTAGAAGTGTTTAAGGAACATATGTCCTTAACATGGAAATGAGATCAAGGGATAAAGATAAGGTATGGAAAAGTATGATGATTTTACCTTTAGTAAATAACATAAAAAAAGCTGAGAACACTGAAGAGATTATCAGCGATTTTTATAAGTCTTAAATTAGCAGCAATCAGTACTATACAACTTATTTTCCATTTGCTGCCTCAAGACTGCAGGAAATTTTTCAGGATCTCCTTCCCCTGCATCTGCAATCAGATGCTTACAAATTCGTTTTGCTTTGTTGCAAATAACATGTATGCTGAGAGGCACATTTCCTCTATAACTGTACATCTATCCAAAGGGGTCTTTTCTGATTTTATGACTTGAATTTGTTAATGTAGATCTCCCCCAACCCCGTGGGGGGGGGGGGGAGGGACCCTCTTGGTCCCAGAGACACAGAATTTGTAAAGCCCTATTCATTTATGTCCTTAAGAGCTGCTGACATTTATCAAGGGCTTAATATATGCCAGGCAAGGTGCTCCACGCCTAAGAACTATTACATCATGTAGTCCTCACAGCCTCCCTGTAAATATAGAAGCAGTCTGAGAATACCTCTCCTGTGGCATTTATCCTCAAATGACAGATGACGAAAGAGAGG
Source organism: Neomonachus schauinslandi (assembly GCF_002201575.2). NCBI lineage: Eukaryota > Metazoa > Chordata > Mammalia > Carnivora > Phocidae > Neomonachus > Neomonachus schauinslandi. Next base: position 151,161,948 of record NC_058407.1, read on the forward strand.
ATCAGAAATATGAATGCACCCGGGGCGCCTGAGTGGCTCAGTTGTTTAACCGACTGCCTTTGGCTCAGGTCATGATCCTGGAGTCCCGGGATCGAGTCCCGCATTGGGTTCCCTGCTCAGCAGGGAGTCTGCTTCTCCCTCTGACCCTCCTCCCTCTCATGCTCTCTGTCTCTCATTCTCTCTCTCTCAAATAAATAAATAAAATCTTTAAAAAAGAAATATGAATGCACCCGAGGTGACCTGACTAGCAAGTAGTGGAGCCAGGACTTGAACTCAGGATTGTCTGACTCCAGAGAAAGAACCTTCAACCTCTGCTTGGCCCCAGGGAGTGGCTCCATCTCCAACCCCTTCCCAGTACTCAGGATTCTAGAACCTTGCCTGTCCTGGCAAAACTCCAGGCCAGAAAGTACCCTGGGGCTCTCAGAACCTGCTACATGGGGTTCAGAACCTCCTCCTGGAGACAGGGATTTGGGGGCCAAAGCTCTAGTAAGCACAGGTTGGCTTTCCTTCTCCAAGGCTCCCTGCAGAATATCTGCTCCTGCTCTACCATCCTCATCACCTCCCTTCTCCACTAGCAACTTCCAGCTTCCTCTCTTCCAGTTAAACCCAAAGAAGGAGCTCATGTTTGTTTACCAATATTCCTTTTCCTCCAAGAAAGTGTTCAGTGCATTTCTAGTTTTATGACATAGATATCAACACACTGTGGCCACAAAGAGGCAGAGATGGAACAATCCCTAAGTGGCATTATTTCTTTGACCCACATAACAACAGATAGCATTTTTAAGCCCTTACAATGTTTGAACTCTGCTTAGCGCTTTGTGTGCATCAGCTCATGGAATGCTCCTGGCTACCAAAGGCTGTGGGTACTCTTACAGCCCCATTTTACAGATGAAGAAACTGAGGCCCAAGTGCTTAAGTAACTTGGCCACAGTCCTGCAGCAAGCAAGCGGCAAAGAGTGAAAGGTTACAGAATGATAGGGAAATAGGGGGCAAAATGGTGCTAGTCTCTCCTACAAAGTTGATGCTGAGTGGGCTAGTCTCCCATCAAGCAGTTCTTCAAAACACGAATAAGCCCTGGGGAGACAGACACTCTCATTCATGGCTAGTGTGGGAGCACAAATGGCTACCACCCTCATGGAGAGACAATGGGGCAATATCTATGCAGAATCACAAATGCATGTACAATTTGACCCAGCAATTCCACATCTGGAAATTTATCCCAAATACATGTGAAATCATGCGTGTACAAGATTATCCATTGTAGTGTGTTTAGCCTAAGTAATAGTTGGAGACAACCCAATGCCCATCTAGAATAGACTGGTTAAATAAAGTATGAGCAACCTCTAATTGGGTACTCTGGGGCTAGAAATAAAAATAAGGAAGCTCTCTATGTGCTGATATGGAAGGATCTCCAAGGTATATAAGTAAATAAGGAATAAAAACAAAAGACTCAAGATGCAAAACTGTGTGAAATAAGAATCAAAATTAGTATTTGCTGATATATGCAAAGGAGCTCCGGACAGATACAAAAATTTCTCATTGGCGGGAGGGCAGTGTAGGAAGAAGAATTTTCAGGGTGATTTTTTTTTTTTAAGATTTTATTTATTTATTTGACAGAGACACAGCGAGAGAGGGAACACAAGCAGGGGGAGTGGGAGAGGGAGAAGCAGGCTTCCCGCCGAGCAGGGAGCCTGATGCGGGACTCGATCCTGGGACTCCAGGATCATGACCTGAGCCGAAGGCAGAGGCTTAACGACTGAGCCACCCAGGCGCCCTGATTTTTTTTTTTTTTTTTTTTTTACTTTTTAGTTTTTTAACCATGCAAATGTATAATTTGTACTCCAAAAAATAAGTAAAAGAAAATGTATTCACAAAAAGACATTGTCCTGAGTTTGGCCAATAAAGTATCTAGATCCAATATTAAAGGTAGATTTTGGGTTTGCAAGAGTCCTGAACCTTCCAAATACTGCTTTTGCTGGCATCTTGATCAGATATTTCGATGTCAGACTGGAATTTACATTTCTCTCTCCCAATTATAACACCCATTCCTAAATGGAAAATTTAGAGATCGATCATCTAAAAAATTTTTAGCAAAGGGAATTTGGTTATATTCTTATTTTGTACACCAGATGCTTTTAACTAGCTTTCTATCCCTCTTCCAAATGCTGGTGTTACTGATACGTAAAGGATTACATTAATAGCAGCTACATGTTAATAACTGATGATCTGTTTGCTTAACGTTCAGTTATTACTTGATGTAGGAAGTCTCTAGTGCAAAATATTCTCGGCTAATAGCTCAAATAAAAGTGATCAAGTGGGGTTGGGTGGTTGTTGACTTTTTTTATCCAAATACCACAGCATTTGCCTAGTTCTTATCTGTAGATAAGAATGTCTGGGAATATGTATCTACGGCAATGCTTTTGGTCCACGAAATCAAAAATCACTAGTATTAGGAAAGTAATACTTGCATCCTTAAGTAAAATGGAAAGGCCCACCACTCTTTGACCCATAAGCGTCTTAGCTCTTACAATTATTCACAGAACAGTCACATCAGAAGTGAGAAAATACCTCCCAGACAAGGAATGTGCAGAGAAGTTCTCACAAGCACCAAAAGAAGATGGTTTCTGCACTCCAAGATGCCATCCTGGTGGTTAGGCCCTGAAGCCCCTCCTCAAACTCCTCTTCACCCACGCACATCTGTAGGACCACCCTCAGACCTGAGCAACCAGGGGCCCTGTCCTGGGTCTCTCTGTCACTTGGGCTCTGCACCAGCATTGTCAAAGCCTGACCCATCACCCAAAACATCCACTCTCATGAGTAACACCATTCAGGCACTGGAGAGACACTTCTCCCAGATCTTGATCTCTATCCCCAAAACAGAAGGCAACTGTGTCCAAAGGGTTGAAGGCTTGTGTGTGGTACCAAGGCCAAAGACAGAGATGTGCACAGCTGTGGAGTGCCAATAGGATCTGAGTGGCAGGAGCGCATAGGAAGAGAAAGGGCAAGTTAATGAACTTGTCAAAGACTCCCTCTCAGATGGGGTGAACGCAAGAGATTCTTGCACAGCATAGTACCATTTCCCCATAGTGCTGACTGCCTCTTTTTGCTTCTCTTTGTGTCCCAATTTGTGGCTCTGGACCTTTGCGGGTATCAGGATGGCATTTGCCGAAGTTGCATATAGTGGCTGAGGAAAATGCAGTATTAAACAATTCATATTACTCTTAATTTTGTGTAGGCAGAAGTCTGGGCATAATATAGGACCCATAATACTGATTCTTGACGTTGACAACTGAATGGACATAGAAAATTAGAATTATGAGTAGTTTTTTTTTTTTTTTTTTTTTTTTTTTTTTTTTTAATTTTTTTTTTTTTTTTTTTAAAGATTTTATTTATTTATTTGAGAGAGAGAGAATGAGAGAGAGCAAGCACATGAGAGGGGGGAGGGTCAGAGGGAGAAGCAGACTCCCTGCCGAGCAGGGAGCCCGACGCGGGACTCGATCCAGGGACTCCAGGATCATGACCTGAGCCGAAGGCAGTCGCCCAACCAACTGAGCCACCCAGGCGCCCAGAATTATGAGTAGTTTTTAAATAAAAATACATGGGGCACCTGGATGGCTCAGTTGGTTAAGCAGCTTCCTTTGGCTCGGGTCATGATCTCAGGGTCCTGGGATGGAGCCCTCTCTCTCTCTCTCTCTCTCAAATAAATAAATAAAATCTTTAAAAAGAAAAGTAAGTAAAAAGAAAAGTAAAATAAAATAAATAAAAAATAAAAATACACAGTAAATTCTAATTCAAATTTCAAAAATTCTATTTCAACTTTATCTAAATTTTAAAAATATTTGCATATTTAAAGTATTCACATTTCCTCATAATTTGTATTTTACTCTTTATTTTTAATAAATAATTTTGAATACCTTAGGAAGAAGTAACTTTTCTTGAAAACATATGAAAAATCACTTTAGTTGTTCAATTTTCACCTTTACTATAATATACTTTCTTGGTGAAATTATACCCAAATGTTGAACATCTTGAGTCTGATTATATTTTATTTTAATCACTAAATCATTACTGTCAAAAGATATCAATCAGTGACTATCTTGATTATAAAAACAAGTGATTTTGCTAAAATTAAGGCAAGAAAAAGAAAATTTATGGAATACATATTTTAGGAATTATATGTATCTCTTTATACTCATCCAAACATTGCCAGCTAGCCTACCAACAGAATATCTAGAAAGTACCCAATAATTTGATTGAGTCTATTTTGATATTTTGTCAACTTTTTTTTTAAAGATTTTATGTATTTATTTAATTGACAGAGAGAGAGAGACAGCAAGAGAGGGAACACAAGCAGGGGGAGTGGGAGAGGGAGAAGCAGGCTTCCCGCCGAGCAGGGAGCCCGATGCGGGGCTCGATCCCAGGACCCTGGGATCATGACCTGAGCCGAAGGCAGTCGCTTAACCAACTGAACCACCCAGGCACCCCCCTTTTTTTTAAAGAGATATTTTTCCAACTTTTGATAGTTTGATATTTTGCCAACTTTTGCTCTTTTAAAAACCTTAGCTTTATTTGAATTTTTAAATTTTGTCATTATAAAGGTTTATTTACCAAGCTAGGAGAAGAGGACATACACTGATTTATATTTAAATATGTAGATACACAGTATATACAGCCTCTATTTGTACTCTTAACCTAGACCCTGCAAATAGTCTGTGAGGGCCTACAAATCTGGATCTGCAGCATAGCTGGGAGAGACCAAACAGCCGCTGCATCTCTGAGCACATTTGCCAAAAGTGCTCCTTTTAGGTAATATGTTAATGGAATGGTCATTAAGACTATGCTAAAAAGGGGTGCCTGGGTGGCCCAGGGGGTTAAGTGTCTGACTCTTGATTTCGGCTTAGGTCATGATCTCAGGGTCGTGGGATCGAGCCCCGCATTAAGCTAGCACAGAGGGCTTGTCCGTCTCCCTCTGCTCCTCCCCCTGCTCTCTCTCTCTCTCTCTCAAATAAATAAATAAATAAATCTTTAAAAAAAAGACTGTGATAAAAAGCTATTGTGGGAAGCAGTGGGAAGCCAAGAACCAGCCTTCTTATTTTCTGTGACATCTGTTTATTGACCATTTACTATGTGCCAGGCACTGATTTAGATTCTGGGGAATACAACAGTGAAGTAAATGCAACTTTTGGCCCTCATGGAAGGTATGTGAGTTGGGAAGGCAGGAAAAAAAAAAAAAAAAAAAAAACCCAAGATAAATAAGGAAAGTACACATTATGTTGGATAATGAAAAGGGTTTAGGAGAAAAACAAAGCAAGGAAAGGGTAGAGGAAGAATTGGTGAGGTAAAATTTCAGATGAGATGTGCAAAGATTTCCACATGGATAAGATGACTTTGGAGTAAAGACTAGAAGGAAATGAGGAAGGGAGCCACGAGGATATCTGGGGGAGAATGAGATGCCAAGGCAGATAGAAGAGCAAATGCAAAGGCCCTGGGGTGCGAGTGTGCCTGATATGTTTGAGAAACAGCAAGGAGTCCAGTGTGGCTGAAGCAGTGTCCATGAGGGAAGAATGGGAGGTGATGAGACCAAAGAGGGAGGCTGGCAGGGAGAGACGGTGTATTCCATGGGGTCTAAAGGTCATAGAAAGGACTTTGGATTTACTCTGAGTGGGAGGGGAAGCCACTGAAAGGTTTGAGCACAGCAATGGCATGACCAGCTTTAAAACTGCAAGCACACTGCTCTCTAGCTGATGTGTGTGAAGAGACTGTAGGGACACCAGGGCAGAGGCAGACAGACCAATGAGGAGATCTCTACAATCATCCAGACAAAGCTGACGATTACTAAAGCCAGAGGGTAGCAGTGGGGGTAGTAGGAAGCAGTCAGATTCCGCATCTGTTTTGAAGATGGATTCTATGAGATCTTGGAATAGGAGAGGAAAGAATCAAGAATGGATTTGGGCCTGAACAACTGGACGACGGACTGGCCATTCACTGAGATAGTCACAAAAGACTGACATATCACTTCCAACAAATGATGCACTAAGTGGAATTCTACAGACAGAAGAGTAAACTTTGACCCCTATCTCAAACTATCCATAAAAATTAACTCAAAAGGGGGCACCTGGGTGGCACAGTTGGTTAAGCATTCGACTCTTGGTTTCAACTCAGGTCATGATCTCAGGGTCATAGGATCGAGCCCCACATCTGGCTCTGCACTCAGCACGGAGTCTGCTTTGGACTCTATCTTCCTCCGCCTCTCCCCTCCCCTTTCTCTCTAAAATACATATTTTTTAAATTAACTCAAAAGGGCCATAGACATAAATGAGCTAACCTATTAAAACTCTTAGAAAAAAGTATAGGAGTACATCTTTGTTAGGCAACATCTTACTAGATATGACCCCAGAAGCACAAAAGAAAAAAACAGATGTGCTGGACTTCATCAAAATGGAAAACCTCTGTGTTGCAAATGATACCATCAAGAAAGTGAAGATCACCCACAGAATGGGAAAAAATATTCACAAACCTCTTGTACCTTATAAGAGATGTGCATCCAGAACATACAAAGAATTCTTATAACTCAATAATAAAAAGACAGCCTAATTACAAAATGAACTAAGAATATTAACAGACATTTCTCCATAGAAGACACAAAATGGCCAAAAAGCACATGAAAAGATGCTCAACATCAATAGCCATTACGGAAATGCCAGTCAAAACCACAATGAGATACCACTTCACACCCACTAGGATGGCCATACTAAAAGAGAGAGAGAGATAATATTAAATGTTGGTGAGAATGTTGAGAAATACAGTGCTGGTGGGAATGTAAAATGCTGCAGCCACCTTGAAAAACAGTCTGGTGGTTCCTCAGAAAGTTAAACAGAGAGATATCATATGACCCAGCAATTCTGCTCCTAGGCACATACCCAAGAGAAATTAAAACATATGTCCACACAAAACCTTGTACATGAATGTTCATAGCAACCAAAAAGTGAAAACAATTCAAATGTCCATCAACAAGGGCACCGGGGTGGCTCAGTCAGTTGAGCGGCTGACTCTTGGTCTCAGGGTCCTGGGATCGAGCCCCGCGTCGGGCTCCCTGCTCAGCAGGGAGTATGCTTGTCTCTCTTTCTCTCTGCCCTTCCCCCACTCGTGCACACTCTCTCTCTAAAATAAAGAAATAAATGTTTAAATTTTAAAAAACCAAGTGTCCATCAATAGATGAATGGATGAATAAAATGTGTATGTCCATACAGTGGAATATTATTTGGCAATAAAAAGGAATGAAGTACTGATGCATGTTCCAACATGGATGAATCTTGGAAATATTATGTTAAGTGAAAGAAACCAGTCACAAAAGACCATATATTGTACAATTTCAATTACATGTAATTGAATCTATAGAGACAGAATCTACACAGACAGAAATCAGATTAGTGGTTGGTTGCCTAGGGCTGGGAGATTGGTGAGAAATGGGGAGTACCTGCTAATAGGTCTGGGGTTTCTTTTGGGGGATGAAACTGTTCTAAAACTGACTGTAGTGATGGTTGCACAACTCTGTGAATATACTAAAGCCACTGGATTGTACACATACGGTATGTGAACTATATCACAACACTGTAAAGCAACACAAAAAGAGAAACATCAGGATGAGAAACAAGGGCAATCCAACGGCTTTGTCTTTGTTGTAACCTGCCGAGTGCCCTCCAACTTTGTCCCTGGCCTGCCCCATGGCTGGCTCTCCACCTTCATGTCTGCACCCCACCACTCTAGAAAGAGTGGTAAAATCTCCCTCTGACCCTCACCACAATTTAATGGAGGATTAACCTGAACTGTGTGTGTGGGCATTAAACCTAGCCCTGCACATCATCTCCTGCCGATTAGGAACAGCCTGCGAGGGGCGCCTGGGTGGCTCAGTCGTTAGGCGTCTGCCTTTGGCTCAGGTCGTGATCCCAGGGTCCTGGGGTCGAGCCCCGCGTCGGGCTCCCTGCTCAGCGGGAAGCCTGCTTCTCCCTCTCCCACTCCCCCTGCTTGTGTTCCCTCTCTCGCTGTGTCTCTCTCTGTCAAATAAATAAATAAAATCTTAAAAAAAAAAAAAAAGGAACAGCCTGCAAGAATGAAATATTGTTCTCTAAGCTAATGTGTAATCCTCACAGACACCATCTTATTACAGTTTGAGGAGCTGTGCCTTTAGGACGAGCCCATCTCATGGATTTAGGGCCCTGGCTGGACGTCCTGCTATTAGTTCTCATGTTTGTTTCATTCCCGGTCTCGGTGCCAGCACCGTCTGCCTCGCCCACCCCACCCTCAAAGCAGCTTCCCTCTAATTTCCTAAAATCTCCCAGCGTGGATGCATGGGGCTGGGGCTCACTCTCCTTGCCAGCTCTAGGACTGTGTGTATTAACGGGGCCACGTGCCTGGATCTGCTGGAAGTGGCGGCTTAGACCCGTAAGCTCCTCACATCCGGATGAATAACCACAGATAAAAACTACTTTCAAATATGATTAGGCTCTAACGGAGACAGGGAGAGGCAAGAGGGAGCACAGCTCTCAAAGAGCAAGGAGCTAGGCTTCCGACGCCTAGAATAGGCGATTAAGGCCCCTGCCAGAACCCCTGGGACTTTCCGAGGGAAAACATTACAGTGATTCGCAACCTCCTCTGCTGCTCCTCTCGTTCCTCAAGCCACTGTCTGTCCCCCATCCTCCCCCAAGTTTGTGCTCCTTCTTTCTGTAGGTTGTTGTTTCCCTCTGGGAACAAGGCATCTCTCCCCGCTGTGACATCTCGGCTCTTTAATCCAGGCTGCCTGTCACTGACACACACATGGAAATCCAGTAGGGTTTTTATTTGCCATGCTTCCTTCTAGCTAATACTAACGTGTGTTGCCTGAGTCCCCACCCTACACAAGCCCAGCAATAATAGCTAAAACCCAAGCAAGACTTAGGACGTTTAGCACTTCATATATATCAGCTTACTGAACCTTCTCGATAATCCTATGAATTAGGAGCTATTATTATCCCTTTTTTTTTAAAGATTTTATTTATTTGAGAGAGAGAATGAGAGAGAGAGCACAAGAGGGGGGAGGGTCAGAGGGAGAAGCAGACTCCCTGCTAAGCAGGGAGCCCGATGTGGGACTCGATCCCGGGACTCCAGGATCATGACCTGAGCCGAAGGCAGTCGCCCAACTGAGCCATCCAGGCGCCCCACTATTATTATCCCTTTTTACAGAAGGGGAAAGTAAGCCCCCAGCCTCCAACCCGGTCAGCCGTCTGGCCCACAGAGCTGAAAATACTATCTTGTCCTTTCCGGAAGAGGTCTGCCAACCCTTAGCCTAGAAACTTCGCAGTACCAAACGGGACCAGGATCCTTCAAGAAGTCATTCACACAGGGTCCCCTTAGGGCCATTCAACTACTGGTGACCATGAATTCATTCATTCAACAAATACTTATTGAGCACCTACTGTGTGCCAGGCTCTGTGCTAGGTGTTTTGGGTTTACAAGGATAAACAAAATTAGGCAGGTCCCCCTGCCCCTTTGGAGCTTAGTTTCTGGGGTAAGAGAAATTAGTACAATAATCACATAAATAAAACGGAAAATTCCAAGTGTGGTGAGCACTACAATGGAGACTTACTTCCATGGTGCTTTGAGAACATTCAACAGTGGGATTTTACCCAGACTGGGGTGGGGTGTGCAGGCCAGGGAGACGTCCCTCGGGAACTGACCCTGGTTCACCGCAGAAGGCTGAGTAGGGATAAGCGGATGAGGAGGACAGTGGTGTGTTCCAGGCACGGCTTTGACAGAAGGGAGCATGGTGCACTCCAGGCATTGAAATGGCCCATGTGACTGGGCTGCAGTGGGAAAGGGGACATTGTTCAAGGTGATTCCAGGAGCCAGTCAAGGCCAGAGCACATAGGACCTTACAGGCCATCTTAGAGCAGGTGCCTCATGTCTAACGAGAGAAGGTGACACTTACGTATGGGCCAGAATGATGAGAAAGAGCCAAGTACAGGAAGGCTTCACTGCAGATAAATGGAGCAGCCCACACATTATGTACCAATTCTAGAGTGGGGAAATGGACCTTTACCGTGGGGAGAACCAGTGTTACCTCTTTAACCCAGGGCTCAAGCTTGGCATCACCAAGAGGAGGTCAAAGATGTTTATGTGCCTCCTGGCGTAATGCCATGTGAAATACATGGCATCACCTTGAAGGATTCTTTCCAAAATGTGTCACCTCAATCTAATAAAGGCTCTGAAGTGAATTTCCAGTGTCTGGGGAGATACAGGGGCAGAGGAACAAGTCAAACAACACCAAGAGGAAATGTCAGAGAAATCCTGATGTGGAACATTCTACAAGACACTTGGCCAAGATTTTTCAAAAAGTCGATGCTTTATACTTCAATTTCAAAAGAATTTTAAGCCAATATCATTGTAAAGAGGGAACTCTGCGAGACCTTCTATATAAAGACACCACGGATCAGGAAAAAACACTTTGTCAGACAACATTCCTCCATTTTTCTATCAGAAAATACAATCCCTGCATCTATAGGTGACCAATCCGTGCTCTTTGCTCCTCAGCAGCCACAATTTCAGTGGGAACTAGAACACTGATGCTGACTTAGGGGTCAGACTATCCCCTGAAAATGGAGAGGCTGGGAATGAGGCCAGGGTTGGTAGATTTCACTTTCCCTCAGCCCTCAGCGAGGGGCTGGAGATCGAGATTGCTACCAACTCATTTCTTTTAAATAGAGTTTTCTCTTCTGTATTCTTTACTAATGCAAACTTTTGAAGAGGATATTGCTTTGGGGAAGTTTATAACAGCTGTAAAGATCTCTATTAACCATCCTTTATCAGTGAGATAAAGACCAGCTGTTTCACTAATTGCCCTTAACTGCTTGGGCTTGATTATTAATGAATGCCCTTGCCTTGAGTTCAAACAGCTTAATTAGCTAAAGTTAAGTGTTTCCAATAAATTTACTAACCTATGATAAGCTTTTCTTTAATAGGAAACGTGCAGTTCTTAATTAAATAGAATAATTTACAACTCCGTGTCTATTATAAGTAATGGTTGCCCAGTTACCATGTTACCTAATTAGGTATATTGAAATTCTTCCAAAGGGGAACTGAGGGCACAGTTGAACATGCCCTTGAACAAACCAATTAGTTAGCAGCCCATCAGCAATGTGCAACATGGAGTTCTGGACAGATCATGACATTGGCATCTGGATTGGAATCTCTTCTCTGCCACTCACAAGACTCCTACTGCCTCACCTATAAAATGGGAACCTAACTCCCTGCAGAGTCTATGGGGGTAGATTGGATAGCATTTGCAATTATTTAAATAAAGAAGAAAAAGACAAGTGAATGCTCTCTTTCAAGTCCTATGGGACGACATCTTTAGAGGCAAAAGTATTCCCAGGGATGTCTGGATAATGTGCACAAAAAACAATCCCCTCCAGTGTAATCATGAAGAAAGCATCTGGCAAACTCAGGTTGGGGAACTTTCTACAGGATACCTGGCCTGCAGACCCAAGACTGTCAAGGTCAAAAAAATAAAGAAAGAGTGAAAACCTGTCCCAGACCATTGGTGACAAGATTCATGACAGTTAAATGCAACGTGGTCCCCTGGATCAGATCCTGGACAGAAAGAGAGCATTAATGGAAAAATTGGTGAAATCCAAATCAAGTCTGGAGTTTAGTTAACAGCAATGTGCCGGTGTCTGTTTCTGAGTTTTAACAAATATATTCTGGTGATGTCAGATATCAACAACAGAGGACACAGGGCAGGGTATGGGGTGAACAGTATATGGGAACTCACTGTACTATCTTTGTAAGTTTCTGTCAATCGAAAATTATTCCAAAATAAAACTGTGCTAAATACTGCTTACCTATTGGGTAAGAGAAGCTCAAAAACAGGTTTGTCCAACTGAATGGATAAATACAATGTAGTGTACTCATACAATGGAATATTATTCAGCCATAAAAAGGAATGATGTGCTGACACATACTACAATGTGGATGAACCTTGAAAACATTATGCTAAGAAAAAGAAGCCAGACACAAAAGGCCACATATTGCACAATTCCATTTATATGAAATACCCACAATAAACAAAGCCATAGAGACACAGAGAAGGTCAGTGGTCGCCAGGGGCAGGGGGAGAGGAAAATGGGGAAGGACTGCTTAATGGGCACTGGGTTTCTTTTTGGGGTGATGAGAACCTTTTGGAACAAGATAGAGGTGATCGTCACACAACACTGTGAAGGTACTAAATGTCACTGAATAACACACTTTAAAACTGTTCAAGTGGTAAATTTTATGTTACGTGCATTCTACCACAAAAATAAATAAAAAATAGACCAGTCATGATTATTGACATGATTGGCACAATTTTAAAGACCTTTCCTTGAGCTTTTCATTGTGAAGCCTCACTTTTGTCAGAGGAGAGCCTTGAGCACATCTCCAAAGGTAGCAACAGGTGACTGTCCTCTGTCTGGTGGGAAGGAAGCGAGCCTCACAGACACTGGCTCTGGGCCAGGACAGCAGTGTGTGAACCACTTCATGGAACGACTGGCTCCTCTGTCGTGAGCAAGGGACATGCACTGTCTGTAGGTCATTGGCTGAAAAGTTGAATATGCTTAATGACTATGCTATACCTAAAGGTTCTTTGTGCCTAACGTCTCTCATAGTTTTGAAATTCATGCCTGTTTGTCTTTCACATTTCTGTAAAAAGTGAAAATCTTACTCATCAGATACCAAATAAGGTCAAGAAAAAGGGTGACTGGAGGTTGCCAAAGGTTTATAATTTCCACCCAAAGGCAACATAAAGGTTCCCAGAACATTCCCCCCTCATCCCCCATCCCTCCTCACAATGGGGGTTTGGTCATGTTCGAAGGGCTCAGCTACAGATCTCTGGTAGAACCCACTGAGATATGTCGCAGAGTAGGCAATGACATCTCTAGGGCTCTTCGAGAAGCTCACCTTCAGGCAGAAGACAGGAAGCAGGGAATAAAGAGAGAATGAAACCCCATCTGTGTCTGTACTGGGTTGAGTAGGGTCCCCCAAAATTCATCTCCACCCAGAAACTGACAACGTGACCCTGTTTGGAACTAGGGTCTTTGCAGATGTAATTAGTTAAATTAAGATGAGGTCATTTTGGAGGAGGGTAGGCCCTAACTCCAGTGGTTGGTGTCCTTTTATAAAAAAGAGATTTGGGGGGTGCCTGAGTGGCTCAGTCGTTAAGCGTCTGCCTTCGGCTCACATCATGATCCCAGGGTCCTGGGATCAAGCCCTGCATCGGGTTCCCTGCTCAGCGGAAGCCTGCTTCTCCCTCTCCCACTCCCCCTGCTTGTGTTCCTGCTCTCGCTATCTCTCTCTGTAAAATAAAATAAAATCTTTAAAAATAAATAAATAAGAGATTTGGACACAGAGACACAGGGGGGAAAGTCCATGTGACAGTGGAGGCAGAGATTGGAGTGATGCATCCAAGCCAAGGGTTGTCAGAAACCACCAGAAGCTAAGAGGGAGGATCCTCCCCTAAAACCTTCAGAGGGAGCATGGCCCTGACAACACCTTGATTTTAGACTACTGGCCTCCAGAACTAGGAGAGAGTAAGTTTCTCTTGTTTTAGGCCAGCAGTCCATAGTAGTTTGTGACCGCAGCCCTAGCAAACAAATCAGTGTGTCTATCCCATGCAGCCTGGGGACCTCCATTTCATTGGGATGGAAAGAATCCAAGGGTGGCATGGCCCTAAGAGAGTATACATCTCCAATGTTGGCAGACCCAACAACACTGTTTTAAAGATGGTGTGGGTGAAATGCAAAAGAGGGGAATGATTTAGCAATCATACTGCAAACTTAATCATGGTTGATGACTGTGAATGCACGAATATACGCAAGTAAAGGCATCCAAGCGGTGTGATTTTAACAGTTCACATGGAAGGACACCAGCCATTAGTTAGGTTGGTTATTATTACCCCTGTCTGCTAGATGAAACCAGACTAGGCCTAGAACAAGAAAACTTCAAAATCACATCACCATTGTAAGTATCATCTGCTCTTTCTAATAAACCCCACCATCACACATTTAAGCAGAGCCTTGAACATTTTCCAAGACAAAACTTCTGCATCATCCCAGGAAACCCTCACGTAAACTCTGGAACAAAAATAAGATGGGACTTTTTATCCCTGTTTCTCTGATAAAGCAACTGAAGGCCACCAGAGAAGTTTTTTTCTTTCTTTCTTTTTTTCTCTTTCTTTCTCTTTCTTTCTTTCTTTTTCTTTCTTTTTCTTTCTCTTTCTTTCTTTTTCTTTTTTTCTTTCTTTCTTTCTCTTTTTCTTTCTTTCTTTTTCTTTTTTTCTTTCTTTCTTTCTCTTTTTCTCTTTCTTTCTTTCTCTTTCTTTCTTTCTTTCTTTCTTTCTTTCTTTCTCTTCCTCCCTCCCTCCCTCCCTCCCTCCCTCCCTCCCTCCCTTCCTTCCTTCCTTCCTTCCTTTCCCTTTTGCTCCCCTGCCCAGTCTGTTCTCCCTCTCTCTGGTAATCCCTTTTGACAACCTAGCATATTCTTCCAAATTTGTCTCTATTTTCATAGAGTCGCATGCAAATACGTGTATTTACACACTCTATACAATTCACAGGCATTTGTCATTTTATACACACTTTCCTGGTTCCTGTTTTCTCATTCTACAATATGCCATGGAAATCCCTCCAAGGCATCTGGTATTACCCTAATTCACCGCTTTTTAATGGCTGCACAAAATTCTATGGTGTGGATGTCCTGTAATTTATTCAATCATTAACGAGCATTCGCATGTGTCCTCTCTTTTCCAACTACAAACAATGCTGCAATAAATATCCTCTCTACAAATGTCCTTATGCACCAGGGCTTTTTATTTCTATGAGGTGAAGTCCCAGGAGAGAGATTGCTGGATCAAAGAGTCTATGTATTTCTTTTTAACTGCTTTTAATAGAACAAAGCAAGAGAATAAGATTGTGGTTATATGGGGGAGGAGCTTGCGGGGGGCTTCGGTGGTGTTGGTGATGATCTGATTCTTAGGTTCACAAATGCTTGTTTTATCTTTTTTTTCATAATTTGCATGTGTGTTACTATCTTTACTATTTTAGGTGTATCAAATATTATATAATGTGTTTAAATAATCTGCATATTTTAATTTGAGCAAATGTGGCCAAAACAGCGGAAGGAATTCTTGTCTTTATCAAGGATATAAGACAGCAACCGTTTGAGTGAGAGAGATTCATCTCATTGTGACTTTAATTTACAATTCTTTGACACTGGTGAGTTTGAGCACCTTTTCTGACGTGAGTCCTCCATTTGAATGGATAGAAATGGCATTTTAAACGGTCTAAAAACCCTTTCTCATTAAGTAAAAAGGGGAAGGCTGATGCTCAGCCCTCTTAATCTCCCCTCTCTAAAAGATAAAGCTCAGAATTTTCAAATACCAGGAACAAAAAATTAATCAACATAAATTGGTTCTTTCTCATCAAAATTCCAGACGCCATGATGACATGAGCAACCCCCAGGGAAATCCCCACATGACACCCAAGACCCCTGAAACACCAGGCAGAAATGTTACCTTCCTGTGGGAACTGATGAGACTAGCAGATCATGGCCAAAGCAAGGTGCAAAGGACTGAATGATGACATCCCCCCAAAATTCATATGTTGAGATCATAATCCCCAAGGGTGATGGTATTTGGAAGTGGGACTGGAAATGAAAGTGGAGCCCTCATAAATAGGATTAGTGCCCTTATAAAAGAGCCCCCAGAGAGCTCCTTTCCCCCTCCTACCACTGGGAGCACAGAGCAAAAGGAAGACCACCCATGAACCAGGAAGCAGGCTCACCAGACCCCAAATCTGCCAGCACTTTGAGCTTGGACTGCCCAGCCTCCAGAACTGCGAGAAATAAATTTCTGTGGTCTATAAGCTACCGAGTTTACAGCATTCTCTCCTTGCAGCCTGCATAGACTAAGATGCAAGGTGAGTGTGTCCTTTCTTGAATGAGAGGCTGACCTGGCCTCCCTGTGGGGCAGCTGGAACCTCTGCCCCCACCCAGCTGGCAGGTCCCTTCCAGCACCCTTCTCTCCTTGACCGTCCTGACTCACGGTGGGTGGTGTTCTTCCAAGAGCTCGACTCATCAGCACGCCATGCCTTCCTGTTCTCACTTTACAGCCCACCACAGACATCTCTCCAGGAAAACAGCTAGAGAGTTCATCTGCTTTTAACGGCTATACAACATTCCATAGCACAGACAGACCAAACTCTACCCGGTCATTTGCTGTTGGTGGACATTCAGGTTATTTCCAACTTGTTTTATTTTCCTTGTTACAAACAACACGGTCATAAATTTTCTTGTACGTATAGCTTCTGTAATTCTAGGTCAGATTTTATAGACATATATCTTTTGACTTTTTCACCATACCCTCTTCAGTGCCAGAGGTTATTGATTATGGCCGTTGCTGTTTTTTTTTGGGTGACAAAATCTGAGGGGTTAAGAATGAAAAGGGAATTTCATTGTAACGTTAGATTTTTTTTTTTTACCTACCTTCCACATACAGATCACTTGTAATTTTATAGCTAGAATTTAATTTTTACAGTTTCCTATTCTTTTTAATCAACTGACTTGTTTGCTTTTTTTCTTCTTCCTGGAATTTAGCTCTGATTACACATTATGATAGATAACACAGATTAAAAAGTGCATTGATTTTTTTTTTTTTATTTCCAATTCCCTCTGAATAGCTGATTGCTTGTTGTTATTTGCAGGCAAGAAGTTGAATCTGATATGGACCTTGCCTGCAATCGACTTCTAGTCTTACAGGAGCATCATGACATATACAAATAAGTAAAATTAATAAAATGTTAATAGCACAGTGTAGGCACGACATAAGTATAAATGCAGCACTCATGGGGCTCAGAGACAGGGAGAGCTTGGTTTAGACAGGAAGACAGAAAGGCAATGTGAGGCACCGGATCCAATTTTGACATATGGAAATGAGTGGAAGGCAAAGAACTGCAGAAGGGAGAAACAATGTATCTTTCCTTTTCAAATCCCTGGCCAGGAATAAAAGCAAGTGACCTTGAATTGCAAATCTGCATTGACTGTGGGTGACCGCTGGAGAAATGCATGCATGGTAGTCCATACCCAATGAATGCATTACACATGTCTTTATTATATGAGATATCAGTCAATCCGTGACAGAAAGTGAAGACATTACATGTTTTCTTGATCTAGCTATATGACAGCATTCCATGGAAATAAGTTTAGTGACAATATTGAAAAAATGAAAGGAGTGAAAATGTATTCCAATAAACTTCATTCATTCAACAAGGAATAGATATTTGGTATAGGAGATAATATGGTGAGAAAGACAGCTAAACTGCCCCCCACATTGTAAGGCTTATAAGACTAATGGGGAACATGGACAAGTAGAGCAATAAAAATAAAGTGTGTCACCCAGCTGCCAGGCTTGGTTTCTTAATACCATATACCCCTATAAAGGAACCAGGGCTCCTCAGAAAAATGGATGATTCTAGATCTAGGGCAGGGACAATACGAGATGAGCCTGGAGCATCTTATAGTGACAAAAAGGAAGGAAGTGCTCGAAAAAAGGAGGGGGACAGTTCAAGGGGAGCCGATCAGTGGCCCCCAGTAGCCAAAGCTGGAACAATGTGAACAACAAAATAAATAATGTAGTATCAGCTTATAACCCAAAGTAGAAATGGATATGAGTCCATGCTTGTGTAAATAAAACGGTTGAATAAATACATTGAGCGAAAAGCCACACATCTTCTGTACAGAAGGATTGCAATTTCCCTCCCTTGGGTGTGGGCTGGACTTAGTTAAGTGACTTCTCACAATCATAGAGAATAGCTTGAGTATGAAGAGGAAAACTGGTAACCACGCAGTGGAGAAGCGGGGCTGACACCACTTAACTTCACCATCAAGATCGGCATCTCTATCAATAAGTCATGTTGGTGGCACGTACCTCCGTGCTATTCCTCCCCAAAATCCATTCCCCAGCCTACAATGTGTGAAAAAGTTTCAGACAAGCCCAAATTGAAAGACATTAGACAAAACACCTGATCCGTCCTCCTCAAAACCATCATAAAAACCAAGGAATGAAGGAGAAACTGTCACAGGCCAGAGGAAACCAAGGATGTATGAGGACTGAATGCAATGTTGTAGAAATAATCTAAGTGCCCATCAATGGATGAGTGGATATAGAAAATGCAATGCAGTGGAATAGTATTCAGCCATTAAAAAAGGAGGAAATCCCGCCATTTGTGACATGGAAGGACCTGGAGGGTGTTATGCTAAGTGATATAAGTCAGACAAAGACAAATACTGTATGATCTCACTTACACGTGGAATCTGAAAACACTGAACTCATAAAAACAGAGAGTAGAATGGCAGTTGCCAGGAGCTGGGGGAGGGGAGAGCGGGGGAGGTATTGGTAAAAGGACATAAACTTTCAGTTACAAAAGGAATGAGTTGTGGGGATCTAAGTTACTAAGTTGCCAACACTGTGTTGTATAATTGTGTAATGAGAGTTATAATGTATAATGTTCTTGCCATAACAACAAAATGGTAATTACGTGAGGTGAGGGAGCTGTTAACTAACCTTACTGTGGCAAACATTTCACAATACACACGCATTTCAAATCATCCCATTGTACACCTTACACTTTTATAATATTATATATCAATTATATCTCAATAAACCTGGGGAAAAAAATAAAATAAATGCAATGTGGCATCCCGCATGGGATCCTGGAACAGAAAGTGAACATTAGTGGAAAAACTGGGGAAATCCAGATAAAGTCTGAAGCTTCCTTTAAAAACATAAAGTTGGATAAATGCTATTTAAAAATGTTCAAGGTGCAATGAGAGGACATGCCAGGAGTAACTAGTCAAAACACAAAGATTTCAAAGCAGAATAAAAATCTGGACAGGATTTTTTCAATGAAAAACCCCATGGTATCTGCCTCCAGAACCAAGCAACAATTAGCAAGGTTAACTGACTTCTTTTCTTGTTGTTGCTATCATTATGATTATTATTTTCTCTCTATTGTGTTTTTTTAATAAAAAATAATATTTATCCTATATGCTCATTAGGACCAGCCAAATAATAGAGAAAAGCACAAAGTAAAATATAATCCTCTCTCCCACCTCCACGCTCCAGCCAGTCCCTTCCTGAGGAAGCAGTTTGTGTTCTTTTCCATCTCTCTGTGTTTTTATTAGAAATACAAAATATATATGTGGCTCTTTTTCTTTTTTTTTTTCCTTTTTTAACTACAAAAATACTATCTTTACTCATTGCTCTGCAACTTGCTTTTTTTCATGCCAAAATATATCTTAAAGCTGTATCATAAATATCTTCCTAGGATAATGTATATAAATCTGACTTGTTCTCTCCTTAACTCAATTTTACTGAGATACAATTTACATGGAATAAAATGCACCCATATTAAGTGTATGGTTTGGTGAGTACAATTATTACATATGCAACAATGTATACACATGGGTAACCACCCCCACATCATTTATAATTTTAAAAATCAAGGTCTGCAAGAATCTCGCCAAATCCAGTGAAATCACCTGGCTCCATCCTTGGAGTGGAAGGCAAGAAGAGATGGAAATGTCCAGATAACTCTGGGGAATCACCAGTGCAGGACGACTTGCTCCTCGCCCCTCAGGTGTAGTATTTTGAGAACATTCTCATCCCCTAGAATAGTTCTCCATGTTGGGCATGGTGCTAGAGTTGCATGAGTTTGGAAAGGTGTAAGGGAGGCACCTAGGTGAAGAGTTGGCTGGGGCAAACTATGGGGTTCCTGATCCA
The DNA here is from genome assembly GCF_002201575.2 of Neomonachus schauinslandi. Classification (NCBI taxonomy): domain Eukaryota; kingdom Metazoa; phylum Chordata; class Mammalia; order Carnivora; family Phocidae; genus Neomonachus; species Neomonachus schauinslandi. Next base: position 151,181,788 of record NC_058407.1, read on the forward strand.
ACATGGAGGCACCAGAGCTGAAGATAAATGGCCGAGAGGCATGCTGAGTTAAGTGGTGGCCAGAGACTTCTCCTCCTGGAGGCTTCTTCCACCACTCCTCATGAGCAAGCCCGCCAGATCCCCAGGGCCAAGACCAAACCAACCACACTTCCTAGGACCAATGAAGACCCCAAGGAGAAAGTGGGAACCACTGGCCTCTCCCTAAGCTCTCTCTGGAACACCATCTTTGGAAGCAGGTAAGAAAAGAAAAAGAAATGGTCCCAAAAGGGAAATGGATTTTTAAACAAGCTGAAACCTTACCTGAAAATGATTGCTTTACATAGGGAAAAAAAAAAAAAAAAGACTACTTGAAACTGGAAGAGAAAACACTTCTAATCGGCCAATTTAAGTATTTTCCCTTTACTCAGCAGAATGGGAACTCCTGAGGAAATGTGATTTGGTTAGACCAGCACTGTGCAAAAGAAACAATGCAAGCCACAAGTATAATTTTAAATTCTAGTAGCCACATTTAAAAAAGCAAAAACCACAGGACTCAGCAATTCCCCTCCTCCATATACACCCAAGAGAAATCAAAACATGGTCCACACAAAAACCTGTACACAAATGTTCCTATCAGCATCATTTACTAGAGTCCAAAAGTGAAAACAAACCAAATGTCCATCAACAAACTGTAGTATGTAATATAATATTATTCCACAGTAAAAAGGAATGGAGTAAGTCAACATATCCAAAACATTATTTCAAAATGTAGTCAATATTTTATAATTATTATTGAGATGTCTCCCATTTGTTTTTTTTTTTCTTAATCCAGTGTGTATTTCACACTGGGAACACATCTCAATTCAGATGTCAAATTTTGCTCAGAAATACTAGATACATATTTAGATTTCATAAAATTTGCAATTAAAAAAGTAAATGTATATATACCCAAGTTGTTGGAAAAACATTTAAAAGTTTTCCCAATAACTGAATGTAAGTAGTGTCAGATAGTAAAGTGGATATACCTACACCTAGTCTATAGGTATGGACAGATAGAGATACATAAATACAGATATAAATATAGATGGGTACATATAGGTAAAATAGTTATACAGATACAGGTACATAACTTGAGTGTGGTATGTTAAAAATCTCAACCCCTACTACATATACCAAATATAAAACAACTCCTTCCATGGCCTCAAAGCCCTATGTGATTTGCCCCCACCACCTCTCTGATCTCACATTGTATCACTCTCCTCCTCTCCCAGGAGGCTCCAGCCACACTCGTCTTTTTACTCCTCAAGCACTCACTCCTGCCCACTTACACTTGTTATTCCCTCTGCCTGGAACACTTTCCACCAAGATCTTCTCAAAGCTGGCTCCCTGTCATCACTCAGGTCTCTGTTCAAATGTCACCTCCTCAGAGAGGCATCCCTGACCATCTTATTCAAATGCAACCCCCCCCCCATCCAACCACTCTCTAGTTCATTATCCATTATCTTCCTCTTATTTTCTTTGTAGCATGTGTCACTACTTGAGATTATCTTCCTTATGTTTTTCTCTTATTTATTGTCTTTCCCTTGCTACACACACACACACACACACACATGAATATAAGCTTCAAGATAAAGGGACAAAGTCTGTATTATTCACTGCCCTATCCCCACTATCTAGAATCATGACTGGCATATGGTAGATGCTCAAAAAATATACAGCAAGTGAATGAATGAGCCATTCATTCATCAACCATCCCCTTGTTAACAGACATTCAGATGGTCTCCAATTCAGGTTGGTCCTCTTGTTTTTGCCTCCAAGAGCTATTAGGAGCACACTTATATACAACATATCCTTAGCTACTAACATATCCTTGGCTACTGGTGCCTTCCTTCCTCCAGTATGGATTCCTCAAAGTGTAACTTCTATATCAAAGCATGTGCCCTTTTTAAAATTTTAACAGGAAATGCCTTTCCTAAGCATGGTATGATGATTTACTGTCACACCAGCAGTGTATACATCATTTCCTTTCCTACTCTAGATAACATCAACTGTTTCCATCATTTTTTCCAATCTGAGGAATATATAATTGTATTTCATTTCAAATTCAAATTAAAAATCTTCAAACGCTAGGGAAGTTGCATAGTTTCAGATTTTATTGGTCATTTGCATGTCCTGCATTGTAAATTGCCTAATGATCTCCCATTTCTTACTGGGTTGTTTTTGTTTTAAATCAACTTGTAGGGGCGCCTGGGTGGCTCTGTGGGTAAGTGATTTCGGCTCAGGTCATAAGCTCAGGGTTGTGAGATGGAACTCCTGGAGGGCTCTGGGTTCATCGCAGAGTCTGCTTGTCCCTCTTCCTCTGCCCTACCCTCTGCCTCTACCCCCACGCACACTCTCTCGCTCTCTCTCAAATAAATAAATAAAATCTTTGGGAAAAAAATAAAAATAAATCAACTTGTAGTAACTATTAGGGATAGTAAGTCTGCTGTGAGTTCTCATTATTTAGAGTTCACCCCATCTTATGCCTCAGCAATTTTAACTGATATATGGTCAGATCTGTGAGTTTTTTCTTTTGAGGTTTCTGGGGTCCCCATCTAACTGACATAAGTTGACTTGCAATTCTGAGATGAATCTTCACCACTCAGGGAGCTCACTTGGCAAGTCCTGAAGGCAGCCCTTAGGGCACGAGCCCATAAATTTACCACCAGCCGCTTCAGGACCCACCTTCCTGATAAGTCCATTTCTCTCTCCAGTTGGACTTGGAGACACATCCTCTGAAGGCAGTTTGGTCAATGGCTGGGGACGCCAACACCTTTTACCATGAAAATCTGAAAAAGTGACCATCACCAGTGCTGCCCTTTGCTGAGGAAGAGGAGGGCCCAGAAAGGCTGAGAGTGAACCCAACCTCCTTGTCCAGACTGGGACCCTACAGATGTACTGTTACCCAACTTTTAATTTTGAAAACCTTCACATTTATGGAGAACTCGTAAGAACAGTGCAACAAAAAAACACACACCCAACATTTAGATGTGCCTAGTCATTAACATTTTGCCATATTTATATAGTGCTGAGCCACCGGAACGTAAGTTGCAGATACTTCAATCCTATAGAGCTTGTCATGTATTTCCTAAGAATAAGGATGCTGAGCAATAAAATTATAGTTTAATTACCACACTCTGGAGATTTACTATCAATCTAATACTATTATCTAATAATCAGCCCATATTCAAATTTTCCCAGTTGTCCCTATAATGTCCTTTAGAGCTGGATTTTTTTTGGGGGGGGGGCGGGACCCAATCAAAAATCACATATCACATTTAATTGTCCTTTCGTCTTTATTCTCCTTTCATCTAGAACAGCTCTGAAACATGTTTGTTTGCTTGCTTGTTTTTAGGACATTGATGTTTTTGAAAAGTCCAGGCCAGCTGTTTTGCATAATGCCCCTCAATTTGGATGTATCGGCTTGCCTCCTCATGGTTATGTTTTTGGCAAGAATGCTGCATAGGTATTTCTGTGACACGCTCAGTGCTCATACAAGGAGGCACGTGGTGATAAGTCTGATTACTCAGCTAAGGTGGTGCCCTCACCCTGCTCCATTCCCAAGGTGCCTTTACTGTGAACTGATCAATGATTCTGTGGGGAGATACCTTTCGGTCTACATGGCTGATTCCTGCAGGAATTGAGTAGTTCCGTGGTGGTTGCTAAATGTGAGTTTCTAAGCTCACCATTTCTTTTACATTTATTAGTTGATATTCTCTAGCACTTACCCTTCTCTCTCTTGTCTTTTTCCTTCTTAATATCAACACAGACTCATGGATTCTTCTTTAATCCCATGTGCTATACCCCATACCTATCATTATTGGTTTTGATACTCAGATTATCCCAGATAATCTGGCAGTGGGAACTGGTTTGGGGCTAGCTTCTGTATCTTTGTGCCATGCTTCCATCATTTTTTTTAGTACTCCATATTTTCTGATAAAAAAAGATACTTCAGGTATACCTTGTACCTTTCTTGCCCCAGCCCTGCAATCAGCCATTTCCTCAAAGAGCTCTGGTACCTTTTAGTGGATAATGCTTTTTAGGAACCAAGATCTGAACATGAGGAGTGCTCATTGCTACTGGGACGTCATGCTTCCATAGGACAAATGCACCACATGGGAAGTTGGGCCCAGAGTCCTCCAGGGAGCTGTGACATCAACAGAGGCTGAATTCAAAATTGGAACCAAGTATCATCTTCTAAGTACAGGAAATATTTATTGTTTTCAGTTGACTAGCATCCAGTCCACATTCATCTGGTAACAGCACCCCTTTGTCCTTTTGGGGAATCATCCATCCCCTCTGTGAATCATCATGGTGGGACTGTAAATCAAGGTGTTTGGAACCCCTTCTCATATCCAAGAGGTGGCATTAAATCCCTAAAGCAGACAGGTGCCCCTGAACCCAGGAAGGATGCTGAAGAAAAATCCTGAGACAGGTATGAGCATAAGAGGGTTTGACCACACATCCAGAGTTGACAAAGCCAAATGACCTCCAAGGTGAAATTAAACGCCCCTCTCCAAGGCCTGTTGGTTTCTCATTTAGTGAGAGCCTTTATCCCACACAGTTGAAAGCGCCCCTGTCTTTGCAGACAAATTCTGACACAATAGAGCCCATTTCGAACTTCTTTCCCTCATATTGGTTCTTTCGTACATTCTTTCCACTTCATAGAATTCAGTTGTTTTGACAAATGTCTAGATGGCTAGTGATACATTTTCATATCCTTCCAAATCCTCACAATAGATACCCTGCTTGTAAATCAGCATGGCTTTTTTTCTGAGGAAAAGCTTCTAAAACTTTGTTCATCTTGTGTCAGTCCCTGCAGGGTTTCTTTATTTGCCTGCTTGCTTGTTTGGTGGGGAGCAAAAGAAAAGCCTGAAATCCTGATACACCTTCAAAAATTATGAAATCTATTTACCTTCCATTTTCCTTTATTTGAATCCTTTTCCCCCTCTCTCTGCCTTGTTACTCTTCTAATCTCAAACACATGGGTGTTACACAAAATGGTGAAAAGAAGAAAGGGGGGGGAGGGAGAAAAGAGGAGAGGAAAGTGAGAAAAATATCAAAGGAAGGAAAACCCTTGCACTCCCCAGGGCTTCAAATAATGTAAAAACACAAGAAAATATTTGCTATCTTTCGGCGCATGGGTTTTGTCAGTCACTCCACGTTTTGACACTGGACTTTTCATATCAAAAGGACTTGGCCGTCGTGCAAGACCTTTACTCTGGAGGACAATGGGGAAGCAAGGTTGCAAGGGTGCTAAGCTAATGGGTGCCACTTGTCTCCTCTAAATGAGTAACGGGAGATTTGTTTTTCAATATGAGTCATGAGGATAAGAGTGGTTATTTCAGGGCTACTGGAAATACCAACTGCTAGAGCCTGAGGCTTCTCTCCCTGCCCTGCCCTGCCCTTACAAACCTGAATTTACAGGACAAGAGGGGTGGGGGTTCAGCTGTACGTGGAAAGAAATGAAACAGTGTGGGGGAGCAGAGGTCCTGATGAAGGTATCACTAGTTTTTCCGAAGTTTGGAGCAATAGACAGGCTTCCAACAGGGGGAGGGGGAGATTGCTCAATGTCCTACTCACTTAAAGCACTTTCAGCTCATGGAACATTTATTGGGGGTCAGCACTATCCGGGAAGGCAAAAATGAGCAGGCACTCAAGTTTTTGCTGATAAAGGAACAAGGGAAATGGTCATCTCTGCCCTGACCAGTTTGACAGGTTCCCTTTGTGTTGGGCAAAGCTTACAGCCAATGGTGGGCTACAAACCCTTCACAGTCGACTGCCAAGTTTTGGTCCTTAGGCAAACATTATTGTTTTTCTTCCTACAGCTGGGGTACTTACAGTAATTTCTGTATGATTTCTGTTGAGCTGAATAGGTTATTCAAGACTGTAGAAGGTGGATTTGAGCTTGAAGCAAGTAAATACAAGTGTAGCATGACATCAAGAGAGCGCCAAGGGAAGATATTTCTCAGATTCTTGCTACTCAGAATGGGATCTTCACCCCACCAGCAAGGGTGGGACCTGGGAGTCTGTGAGAAATGCAGACTTTCCAGCCCCATCTCAGGCCTACGGAATCAGAAACTGCATTTTAACAATATCCCTGGTGATTCATGTGTATGGAAAAGTTTGAGAAGCAGTAGCTTGGAACATGGAAGACCTTCCTCATCTGAATGCATGAGACTTCGGTCAAGGCATAACCAAGCCAACTGACATCCAAGGGTCAACCAAATGGTTCATCGATAACATTGAACAGTGGCAGATAAAATATAACCTGTTCTCATGTGCTGCCACAATTTCTGATGGTGAGAACGACATTTTGCCCCGCACTTATATTACGTCATCCATGAGGGTGGTCACCACAGTCTTGTGAGGTAAGCAGTACAGGTTCTAGTGACGGCCCCATTTTACAGGTGGAGAAACTGAGGTTCTCAGAGGTTGGGTGACTTTCCCAAAGGCACGTGACTCTGGTGAGGTCCAGCTGGCACTTGAATGCTGAGCACCTGGCTCCAGGAAGAAGTCCTTCTGCAGCGGCTTCTGAGCCCATGTGATAAGGATCAGGCTGGTTGTGTGGCTGAAATGAAATCAGTGTGATGTACGCTTGAAAGGAAACAGGATTTCTCCAGTGGGGAGTTGGGAAAAGGAGATAAGCTAACACGATGCTGGCAGCATCCGATATCACATCCCAGGTGTCTGGCTCCACAAAGAATTCGCCTTCACATTCATATCCTTCTTAGGTACACGAGGGTGAGCTGATGTCAACAGGCCAGCCCATTGACACCTAGAAACCATCCAGGACACCATGCATCCCTCAAATCTAGGACAGGTGCCTTCTTTTGACAATAGTGGCCTATTTTTCCCACAGCAGGGTGACCAAACTCTTTCCTTCATCTCCAAATGAGGCTTAAAAAAAAAAAAATACACCCAGATTTAGGGCTTCTTGCTGCTATGAACTAACTTGAACGGAAAGCCCATTGTTCAGCCTTGTTTCTTCGGCCACCTGCCTAACCTGATTGTAGTCACTTAGAGAGAAATTCCCCGCAGAGAAACTGAAGAGCTTTGCTTAAAGTAATCAACAGAGACCTTGGGGTCTGTTGCAGACCTCAGGAGACATTTTAGCAACTGTGCCTGGGGGCCTGTTTCTCCAGTCCTAATCACTCCTCCTGAGGTCGTCTATAAAACTGGATCTTGATGGGCTTTGGTAAAAGGGGCCACGTGGATTCTGAGAAAGAGGTAAGCTGAGGCAGGCTGGAGAGCTAAGAGAAGGAAGATCACCATTTTGTGAGCCGTGTCGCTTAGCGCTTAGCTGGCCTGCCTCCTGGAGTCACTAACTTCATGTGGGAGGCCAAGGTAGGAGAGAAAGAATCAGAGTTCCAGGAATGATGTCCTATTAAACTAACTCAGTGTATCACTGGTTCAGTTCAGCTGATCTTCAGGACAAACAAGAAATCAGAAGTCCCAAGAGAGGGGCGCCTGGGTGGCTCAGTCAGTTAAGTGACTGCCTTCAGCTCAGGTCATGATCCCAAGGTCCTGGGGTCGAGCCCCACATCGGGCTCCCTGCTCAGTGGGGAGCCTGCTTCTCCCTCTCCCTCTGCCTGCCACTCTGCCTACTTGTGCTCTCTCTCTCTCTCTGTCAAATAAATAAATAAATAAAATCTTAAAAAAAAAAAAAGTCCCAAGAGAAGTCACAGCATTGATTAGCTGGCATCCAATCATGGACTATCTATGTTCAATGCATCGTGATACAAAAAAAATAAGAAGAAAAAGAATTCACAAATATAATTTTGAAGGGGCGCCTGGGTGGCTCTGTCAGTTAAATGTCTAGCTCTTGATCTCAGCTCAGGTCTTGATCTCAGGGTTGTGAGTTCAAGCCCTGCATTGGGCTCCATGATGGGCATTGAGCCTACTTAAAAAAAAAAGTTATCTATCTATATGTATATAGATAGATAATTATATAGATATAGATGATATGGATGATATAGGTATAGATATAGATATAATTTGGAAGCCCTCCTGAACCTCTAGAATTAAGGTTGGCCAGTGTTTTTCTCATACACAAAAGTGGATAATTTCTCATCATTCCCCTCCTCCCACCCACCCCAAGAGCAGTGGTTTCCTATGCTCGTGCTTCAGAAAGCAATAATATCAGCAAAGCCGGGATGCCTGGGTGGCTCAGTTGGTTAAGCGTCTGCCTTCGGCTCAGGTCATGATCCCGGGGTCCTAGGATCGAGTCCGTCATCAGGTTCCCTGCTTAGCGGGGAGTCTGCCTCTCCCTCGCCCTCTGCCTGCCGCTCCCCCTGCTTGTGCTCTCTCTGTCTCTCTCTCTCTCCCTGACAAACAAATTAATAAAATCTTTTTTAAAAAAATAATATCAGCAAAGCAGAAACCACTCTAGGTGTTCCAAAGGAATCAGTTATAAGGATTTGGGGGAGGATGAAAGAACAACTATTAAGGGGGCTCTGATCCAGATGGCTAACAGACACATGAAAAGATGCTCAACATCACTCATCATCAGGGAAATACAAATCAAAACCGTGATGAGCTATCACCTCACACCTGTCAGAATGGTTAAAACTAACAAACCAGGAAACAACAGATGCTAGTGAGGATGTGGAGAAAAAAGAACCCTCATGCACTGTTGGTGGGAGTGCAAACTGGTACAGCCTCTGGACAAAAATGTGGAGGTTTCTCAAAAAGTAAAAAACAGAACTACCCTACAATCCAGGAATTGTGCTACTAGGTACCCAAAGGGTACAAAAATACAGATTCGAAGGGGTGCATGTACCCTGATGTTTATAGCAGCATTATCAACAATAGCCAAACTATAGGGAGAGCCCAAATGTCCATCAGCTGATGAATGGATAAAGAAGATGTGGTATGTATATACAATGGAATATTACTCAGTCATCAACAAAATGAAATCTTACCATTTGCAACAATGTGCATGGAGCTAGAGTGTATCATGCTAAGTGAAATAAGTGGAATTTAAGAAAGAAAACAGATGAACATATGGGAAGAGGGGGGAGAAAAAAAGGAGAGAGGGAAACAAGCCATAAGAGACTCTTCATGATAGAGAACAAACTGAGGGTCGATGGAGGGAGGTTGGTGGGGGATGGGCTGGATGGGGGATGGGCATTAAGCAGGGCACTTGTTGTGATAAGCACTGAGTGTTGTATGTAAGTGATGAATTACTGAGTTCTACTCCAGAAACCAATACTGCACTGTATGTTAACTACCTAAAATTAAAATAAAATAAAATAAAATAAAAAGGGGGGGGGTCTGAAAAGTGGAAAGCAGAAGGGTGATAACCAGAGATCAGAAGCTGCAAATGCTTCTGGGTTGGATCCATGAGCCTGCACCCAGTAGTACTGTTGGAGATACTGCTACAGTCTCTTGAGTTTCCAAAGAGGGGCCACCTCCTCTGGGGCTAGTACTGCACAAAGGGTGCTGCCTCTGCCTGGGATGATGGAGTCTGGAATCACCCCACGTCTGCTGCCATTACAGCTACAGAAATTCCCCTCCTTTTCCCACCTTCTGATTTCCAGCCAGTGCTCCCCCAACAGGAAGCCAGCTGTCAGAGGAGCACAGAAAATACAGTGTGCAAACTCCTGGCCCCAGAAGTACAGATTATGTACAGATTATGGAAGGGCAGGTATTTACAACCAGCACAGCAACCAAGCTGTCCCAAGTTGACAGCGCCACCCATGGCCAGCACTGGAATCAACATGACCCACTCACTTTTTTTCTTTCTCAAGTAAAAGGAGAGACAGGTGATCTGCACTTAGCTTTAAAGTGTGAGTTAGATCAGGGCTGCTCCACATGTTTGTTCCCAGCCTCAGGCCGAAGGAGCGGCAGCTAAGTAGGGTATGCTTTTCTATGGTGGGCTGTAAGAGTTCAAGAAGGTGAGCAAAAACACACAAGCACATTTGAGGTGCCTGTTTGCATCATACCCACTAATGCTCCCTTGGCCACCCACAAGTCACATAGCCAAGCCCAGTATTTCACCATTTCACTGGGTAGTCAGACTGTGCTACAGGATAGAAGATAACATGAGCGCAGCCAAAGTTCAAAGGCAGATAAGTGCACCCAAGGGAGAGACCAGCGCATGATTTGCTGAAAACAGACCGCATGGACACAAGGCTCAGTATGGTCCAGCACTTACATACAGCAAGAAGAGAGAGAGAGTACACAAGAGCCAGCCCTGTGCGATGCATCAGTACCCCATGGCCAGTGGATCCATCCCACAGCCATTTCATGCTGCTGAAGGAACCCGACCCTTCCCACTGGGTTCTGAAATACAGAAAGCTGGGGGTGTGCATGAGAGTCATTGGCTCATGTGCTTCAAGGAGAACAAAGGAGTACACATTAAGCTGGGAACAGAGAAAGATATTCCCTCACAAGGCCATAAGCCCAGCACAGACAGAGTATTGAACCTCCCAGGAAAGAAATATTCAAGCTCAGACCCATTCTTATAAGGCCAAGCTGGGGTCAAATGACCTCACGCAGGAGACTGCCTTTTCCAACAGCCCGAGTCCTTGGAGGGGAAATCCATTCCGCTCATCTAGTGCACTGCAAGGTCATATGGCAGAGGAATTGTGATTAATAATCCAATCTACCGCAGAAGGCAGAAAAAAATCTTATCTTTGACCTCTCTATTCCTACCTTCCAGGATCAGGACCAGCACAGAACAGACATCATGCAATGATTGCTGAAATTAATAAATTATTAACAGCATGGAGTAATGCGAGACATGTATATAAGGATGACTCAACATTAATTGATAATTAGGGCATGGAGCAACATGAGACATATATATAACACAGTGACTAAGAATATGAAATTTATGGGACGCCTGGGTGGCTCAGTCGGTTAAGCGGCTGCCTTCGGCTCAGGTCATGATCCCAGGGTCCTGGGATCGAGTCCCACATCGGGCTCCTTGCTCGGCGGGGAGCCTGCTTCTCCCTCTGCCTGCCTCTCCCCCTGCTTGTGTTCTCTCTGACAAATAAATAAATAAAATCTTTAAAAAAAAAAAAAAGAATATGAAATTTAGGGCGCCTCAGTGGCTCAGTCATTAAGCGTCTGCCTTCGGCTCAGGTCATGATCCCAGAGTCCTGGGATCGAGTCCCGCATCGGGCTCCCTGCTCAGCGGGGACCCTGCTTCTCCCTCTCCCACTCCCCCTGCTTGTGTTCCCTCTCTCGCTGTGTCTCTCTCTGTCAAATAAATAAATAAAATCTTAAAAAAAAAAAAAAAAAGAATATGAACTTTAGTGTCACAGGACCTGAGTTCAATGTAAAATGGAACAGTGACTTTAAAAACACTTTGGTAGTTTTCTGTAAAGTTAAACACAAACTTGCCATTAAATCCAGCAATTCTACTCCTAGGAATCTACCTAAAAGAATGAAGGCGTACATCTACACAAAGCTGTGCACATGAATGGTCATAGCAGAATTATTCATAACAGCTAGGAAATGGGAATAATCCAAGTGTCTATCAACTGGTCAATGGATACATGAAATGTGGTATACCCATACAGTAGAACAGTCTGAAAATGAATGAACTACTGTCACTTGCAACAACACAGATGTACCTCTGGATAAATTAAAGAAGCCAGATGAAAAGACCACATATTATAGGATTCCATTTATATAAAATGTCCAGAGAAAAGCAAATTCACAGAGACGTATAGATTAGTGGGTTGCCTGGAGCTACAGATGGGAATGCAGATTGAATTCAAATGAACACGAGGGATCTTTTGGAGGGCAAATGGAAATTTCTAAAACTGGATCGAAGTGACAGTTGCACATATTTTAAAGTTTACTAAAAATCAGTGGACTGTACATTAAAATGGATGAATTTTGATAAAATCACCATATGATCTGGGTTCAAGTGCTGGCCCTACCACTTAGTATCCACGTGACCTGGAAGAAGCTGTATAGCCATATAAGCTCTGTGAGCCTCCCTTTCTGTACAATGGGGACTCAACAGAGGAGTGTTGAGAGATGAGGGAGATACTGCATGTTGTGCTCTCAACACAGGGCCTGACAGATGTCTGTGCAGCTGTTATGAACTCTCTAGTACCTTCTGCTTTTAGGGAAATCACTTCCACTCAAGTCCATACCAAGTCCAAGGTCCAATCTCCATTTCTACTTAAGTTGCTGGTTCTCAGATACCCCTGGGAAAAGTTCGATCTCTGCCTTTTCCCAAATCCCTGGTATGAGAATTATTCAGAATATTTCTGGGCCAGAAATGAAAGTATGTCAACTTCACCTACTTCACAGCTCCAGAAATTGAACCTGTTCCAGAATGCTATACTGCCACCGAAGTCCCCCCTTACCAAATACACGCATCTCCTCTTCTCTTTTTAACTTCACTTTTTTTTTCCCAATGGAAAAAAAAATCATCTGGGCTTAGCGGGTCTGGGCTGCCAGGAGCTGACAGATACTCTAAGCAAGTTGCAGGAAACATCCCAGCCTCTGCAATGAACCTTTGGGGAAGGAACAGCCACTGAGAATGTGATTCACTTTGATGACAGCTTCTGATGAGGGTTCGAACCGGCTAGAGGGTTGGTCAATTTATGACCGCACAGAAGACTCCATAAAAGTCATAAATAAAAGGGCACATGGCTGTGAGTGCACCACACGAAGTCAGGAGGTCTCCCAGATGACAGAACACAAGGCCAGTAACTTGGATTCGGCTCAAGGTTTATCACCGACGCAGTGAAAGGTACAGCCCCCGGACGCCAGGGATGTTTGTCCCCGAGGACTAGGGGAGCCATTTCTCAGATGCCTCGGGCTGTGGATCTGTGGGCAGTGGGGGTGAGGAAAGGTTGCCTTCCCTAATAAATCCTGGGGCTGCCACGTTGACCCGGGATAAGGACTCTTGCGGGAATGAGACAGTAAGACCAGACTGTCTTACTGTCCACCACTCAAGCCACTCCTGAAACCAAGTGCTTTGTGTTCACATACAATGTGAAATAGCTTTCAGAACAGGCCACCTGTTGTACATCCACTCACTCATTTAAGGACCCTTACTCCTATTATTGCTGACAACAACAACATTGGTTCTGAGCTGACTTCCCCTCCTGAAGTAGCACACACTTCAAGTCATTGCTATGATGGTGAGCGTTACATGAGATAGAATTAAAAAGAAAGAAACCTCGGCACATGCCTGGCACATGGTAATCCTCCATAAACCGCAGCTATGGGATTTCTCACTATCTAAACCCTTTTTTTATGGAAAGACTTAAAACTCACACAGTTTTAAGTCTCACACAGCAGTGTTATGGAGCTCTTCTCTCATGTGGAGGATGCAGAATGTACTGGATGTATACACTAGATATACACACACATGCTAGAAAGTATACATACCATATATACTAGATGCTATACATTATGTAGTACATATTGCATATATTAAATAGTGTGCATATTCTACATAATGTGCTACATATAATACAGTATAGTTGAGAGTTTCTGATGTGTATCTGCTATGTGGATGTAGCTGTGCTCTCTCTCTCTCTCTCTCTCTCTCTCTATATATATATATAGCCAGACAGTACACAGTGAGGGGACAGACATGATACACTACAGGGTGGTCAGGAAAGTCCTCCCTGATAAAGTGACATTTGAGTAGAGTCCTGAGTGAAGTGAGGGAGTGGGCCATGTGGATATCTGGGAGAAGGGCATCCCAGGTCATGGGAACAGCAGGGGCAAAAGCCCTGCGGTGTATCAGGTACAACATACCCAAGAGTTGAACCGTCACCAATGTGTGGGAGTGGACTGAGCCAAGTGGGTCAAGGCAGTAATACCAGACAAAATCAGATGTCAGGAGCTAGGGCCAAAAGGGCCTCCCAGGCCAAAGCAAGGAGTTCGGGTTTTATCCTAAACGTGATGGAAAAGCCCATCACATTTCAACTGAGAAGTAACGTGATCGGATTTACTCCCTTAAGAGATGGAGGCTACTGCGTGAAGGGTGGCTCATAAAGAGGCAAGGGAGGGAGGAGGGAAAACAGCTAAGGGGCTCCTGTAGTTGTCTCGGCAGGTGATGATGTGGCTGGGTCTGGGCAACAGTGGGGCAGATCTGGGCCCAGCTTTGGAGGTAGAACAGACAGAACCAACAGGGCAGCCAAAGGACTAGACAGCAGGGTGTGGGAGTGGGAGGAAAAGAAGAGGGGCAATGTGACCCCCGGCTCTTTGACAAGTACCCGGGAGGAGGCTGGTGCCATTCCTTGAGCAGTAAAGACACAAGAGAAATATCTGGGGTAGAGGGAGTGGGGAGCAAGGGGTAAAATGTAAACTATTATGAGCGAGTCTCGGTCACACTTCAAACCATGTCGGTCATTGAAAAAATATAAATAAATAAAAATAAAATAAACTATAGCAGTCATTTACATCTCTGTGGGACTAATAGCATCTCCTACTAATTAAGGCTTTTCAGTTCAAAAGAAACTTTCACTTTTGCCATATTATACATGGTGTATTGCATAGTAAATAGCATATATCATGAATATGGTATACTATATAGATTAACGTTGCTTAAATACAGTATATATTACATATTACACCGTATTATATAAAGTATATATATTATATAGTATATAATATTATAATAGTGTGGCATCTGTATTATATAAACCCATATAATATATAGTATATTATATATTATACTAATAATACATTATGCTGAATATACCATATAGTATCTTATTATAGTATGTTAGATGGTGTATATATATCACATATATTATATACTACATTACATGTATTATATATCACAGAATATAAACAATATATGGTATGTATGTGTTATTCATGTTATGTGGTATACATGATAGAGCATGTATCATACATGTTGGTGCTTATATCCATAGTGTACATTATATACATTATGCAATGTATAATATGTAGCATGCTATGGTATATTTTATATACATATAATTTACTAGATGCTATATACCATGTAGTATATATTATATATCATACATGTTGGTGCTTATATCTATAGTGTACATTATATACATTATGCAATGTATATACATATAATTTACTAGATGCTATATACCATGTAGTATATATTATATCTACTAAACAGTGTGTATATTCTATATAACGTGCTACACATAATATCGTGTAGTTGAGAGTTTCTTATATATTTATGTATTATACAGTGCATATAAAATACATAAAATAGTACATATTACATAATATATTATACATATAGCACATTACACATAGGTTATTCTTTACTGTTTCCTTGGGCCTTAAAAGCCCCCAACCTTCCCCCTAGTTTCTCCACCCAGCCGAACTGGGACAAAACAGAGTCTCGGAGAGGGAAATGACTTTCCCAAAGTCCTGGAGGTGGCAGGACAAACAGATGGAGCCGGGTCCATAGAATTCCACTTTCCCTACACTGCTGTATAAGCTTCAGACCTTTCCACGAGACAAGTTTGGACAGTAAGAAGTTTTTGCTCTTATTTATAGAATGTAAACATGCTCCAGATACTATGATGAGAATTTCTAAACTGTATCTCATTTAACCATCCCCACTGAAACCACCTCAAGGTATGTATTTTGTCATGGTTATCTTTCTGCAGATGAAAAAAAACTGAGGATCTGATAGATCAGGGCCCTTGCCCAAGGTCACAAGGTTGAGGAGGAATGACCCCCGAGTGTTTCACTCACCACAAGGGGGTAACTGGGTAGAAAAGTCCAGATGCCAGTTACATGGGTTTAGCTGCAAGAATCCAGGTGTAGCTTTCTGCCAGGCCTGTGGAAAGAAATGTACAATTTTCATGTGACATTTCCCTTCTGAACTATCTCATCTGTTGTGAGACAAAGACCTCCAGTTTGGGCTTCAGTGCATCGATTATGTTGTACAGTTAAACCCTCGTCCTGGGTGGGGGGAGGGGATGAGAATGACTAAAACTGAGCCTGACAAAGAAATGACTAGCACTCAGCGAAGACGGAGCTGAAGCCCCCGAAGGTGGAAATTACATAAACAGCAGCCTGGATTCCTAAAATGTAGATTTCTCCTATCCCAGTTCTTCAAAGGCTCCAGAGGCTTGAAGGAAAATAGCTCTAAGTAGACATTTGTTACTTATTTTTCTCTCGTTGCTCGTGCAAACATCCTCCCAAACTTCACATTTCTCTTATCTTTTTCCTCTATTCTCCATCACACCAGTTGCCTGGAGCCCATATTCCTCCATTTTTCGTCTCTCAAAATTGCACAAAGCTTTCCCAAAGCATTGGTCTGTCGAAACTCATGTATAGTCTGAGATCCTGGCTGGAATGGGAGGAAGATGAGGGGAACAAGGAGGCAGACAGGAGCAAAAGCCTGAGTCTTGCCCACAGAGACCAGGAAAATAAGCATTTGCTCGGTTAATAGGGTGTAGGCTGCATGAATTTTAAAAACAGTGCAGGCGGCTCCGTCGGTTGTCTGACTGTTGATTTTGGCTCAGGTTATGATCTCAGGGGGATCGGGTTCCCAGCTCAGCACAGAGTCTGCTTGAGATTCTCTTCCTCCCACTCCCTCTGCCCCTCCTCCCACTCACCCTCTCTCTAAATAAATAAAATCTTTAAAAAAAAAAAAAAAGAGGGCGCCTGGGTGGCTCAGTTGGTTAAGCGACTGCCTTCAGCTCAGGTCATGATCCTGGAGTCCCGGGATCGAGTCCCGCATCGGGCTCCCTGCTCGGCTGGGGGTCTGCTTCTCCCTCTGATCCCCTTCCCTCTCGTGCTCTCTGTCTCTCGTTCTCTCTCTCAAATAAATAAATAAAATCTTTAAAAAAAAAAAAGAAAAAGAAACAACAGTGAAATGTGAAATGCGTCCTTTTAGAAGAACATAGTCAGTCTCTTAGAATTGGTTCCAACCGTTCTCCCCCACATATGTGAATAGAAAACTACCAGCTCTTGGGGGTAAAGAAGGTCAGGAGCCAACATTAATTGAGCACTTACTATGTGCCAGACACACATTTCCCTAATCCCTACAGAAACTCTGAGGGAGGAACAGTATCACCTCTTTTTACAGACTGGAATAATAAGAGATTGTAAGCACTCTAATAAGGATTTTGTCTGTCTTGTTTGCCCATATCGGCAGCAGAGTGCCTCTCGAATAGCAGGTGCTCAGTAAATATTTGGTGAAGGTACGAATGAAGGAATGAAGGAATGAATGAAGGGACCAATGCTCACAGAAATACAGTGTACGGGAATAATAAAGAACACGACATTGGAGTTGGAGAGACCTAAGGATTAGATGCAATGGTGCTGATGAGATGAGATTATAAAGCACTTATAACCAAGCCCCCCATAAAGGGCAGCTATCTTTATTGTAGTATCATGACGATCAAGTCTACACTTGAATTAAATGAATGTTTGACGTTGGGCTCCTGGACGGCTCAGTCGTTAAGTGTCTGCCTTCGGCTCGGGTCATGATCCCAGGGTCCTGGGATCGAGCCCCACATTGAGCTCCCTGCTCTGCGGGAAGCCTGCTTCTCCCTCTCCCACTCCCCCTGCTTGTGTTCCCTCTCTCGCTGTGTCTCTCTCTGTCAAATAAATAAATAAAATCTTTTATAAAAAAATGAATGTTTGACGAAGCTGAAGAAGACTGAGGAGGAGGAGGGGAAAGAAGAGAAGATCAGGATGATCTCAGGAGTATCAGTAGAAAAAAAAGATCCTGGCTTGAAATCTTGTGGAAGATAGGAAAATGTGCCAGGGGTTGCCCTCTACATTCTTGCTGAATTACATCAGTCTTTGTAAGGGCTGCCATCTGTCTTGAACATCCTATGGACCCAGAATTCAGGCTCTTCCTTTCCCTATCCCAGCCAACTGGAGCTAGATATGAGTTTTATTCCTCTGCTATCCACTTTTGGAATGACATTTGAAGTTTTGCGTTTGGTCTCTTTAAGGACATTCCACACAGAACATATCCAAAATGTCTGGATTGGATGTCTCTCCAATATAATGGTTCTCAAGGTGTGCTTCCCAAACCAGCAGCATCAACACCACCTAGGCACTCGTTAGAAATGTGAATTCTTGGACCACCCTGGACCTCCCGCATAGGAAGTTTTGGGGGGGTGGTACCCCACCATCTGTGTTTCCACAAGCCCTCCAGGTGATTCTGATGCACCTGTATAGGGTTTTGAGAATCAGTGCTCAAATGAAAGGCAAACAGGGTAGCCAGACTGTCCTCTCCGTTTCATGCATGAGAGGTCTCTGATCTTCAAGTGAGAGGGGTAGGAGGAAGCAGGCTCCCTGGAGAACAGGCATCCTCTCCAGCAAATGAGGGGAACCAGAAAACTCTGTTGCTCAGTCAACCCCAAATACTGAGCACCTACCACGTGCCGGGAGCTGTGCTGAGTGCCAGGAAAACCATGGCAAACAAGACAATATGATTCCAGCTCTCCAGGATTGAACCTGCAATTCATACACATCACACTGGCAAAGAGTGAGAATCTAACAAAAGCAAGTGCTAGAGAAACAGGAAGTCTCACGGAAGGCTGGTAAGAGCGAAGATTGGTACAACTGCTCAGCAGAGCAGTTTAGTGAGATCTAGTCAAGTTGGAGATGTGTAGATTTTACAGCCCCTCAGTTCCATTCCTGGGTATATACCGTGCACCTGGAGAAGCTCCATCAGTTTTCACAAGGAGAAATGCTCAGGACAGAGGGGCGCCTAGCTGGCTCAGTCAGTACAGCAAGCGACTCTTGATCTCAGGGTCGTGAGTTCAACCCCACATCAGATGTGGAGCCTACTTAAAATTTAAGAAGAAGAGAAAGAAGGAGACAAACAGAAACAACCTGAATGCCCACTTACAGGAGAATGGATAAATAAATTGTGATATAGTTGTACAGTGAATGCAATCATAACAAATTAACACTAATAGTAGTAGCAAAATAAATGAATAGTGGAATAAGTGAAACACAATTTTGATAAATTGAAAAAAATCATAATAGTGAAAAAAAGGCTGTCATGAAATGATTTGTAAAGCGGGATTGTATTTAAAGTTTTACGTGATGGCTAATGATGTTGAACATTTTTTCATGTGTCTGTTAGCCATTTGTATGTCTTCTTTGGAGAAGTGTCTGTTCATGTCTTCTGCCCATTTTTTGACTTGATTATTTGTTTTTTTGGGTGTTGAGTTTGAGAAGTTCTTTATAGATCTTGGATACCAGCCCTTTATCTGTAGTGTCATTTGCAAATATCTTCTTGCATTCTGTGGGTTGCCTCTTTGTTTTGTTGACTGTTTGCTTTGCTGTGCAGAAACTTTTTATCTTGATGAAGTCCCAAAAGTTCATTTTCACTTTTGTTTCCCCTGCCTTTGGAGACATGTCTTGAAAGAAGTTGCTGTGGCCAGTGTCGAAGAGGTTAATGCCTATGTTCTTCTCTAGGATTTTGATGGATTCCTGTCTCACATTGAGGTCTTTCATCTATTTGGAGCTTATCTTTCTGTATGGTATAAGAGAACAGATGAATGGATAAAGAAGATGTGGTCCATATATACAATGGAATATTACTCAGCCATCAGAAAGGATGACTACCCATGATTTGCATCGACATGGATGGAACTGGAGGGGATTATGCTAAGTGAAATAAGTCAAGCAGAGAAAGACAATTATCATACGGTTTCACTTACATGTGGGACATAAGGAATAACATGGAGGACATTAGGAGAAGAAAGGGAAAAATGAAAGGGGGGGAAATCAGAGGGGGAGACTGAACCATGAGAGACTATGGACGCCTGGAAACAAACTGAGGGGTGGGGGGATGGGTTAGTCTGGTGATGGGTATTAAGGAGGGCACATATTGCATGGAGCACTGGGTGTTATATGTAAACAATCAATCATGGAACACTATATTAAAAACTAATGAAATACTATATGGTGACTAACATAATAAAAAAATAAAATAAAAAGTAAATAAAAAAAGTAAAGTTTTAAATTATGCAACAGAATACTATGTTGGTTACAGAATATATATACACAATCAAAGCATAAAAATCTGCATGGAGGGGTGCCTGGCTGGCTCAGTCAGTGGAACATGTGACTCATGATCTCAAGTCATGAGTTTGAGCCCCACCTTGGGTATAGAGGTTACTAAAAATAAATATATAAACTTAAAAAAAAATGTTTTGTTAAACGTGCATGGAATAAAAAACACAACTGGAGGATAAAGTTCATCACTGGGAAGAGAGAGAGAGGTGAAGGGACACAAGACTGAGATGGGTCCAGCAGGCTGAGACTGTATTTGTTATGTTACATTTTTTTTTGTTTTTGGAGAGGGGGCACGCTGGGGGGGGGGGGGGGGGGGGCAGATGGAGAGGGAGAGAGAGAATCCCAAGCAGGCTCCGTGTCAGTGTGGAGCCCTGTACGGAGCTCGGTCTCACAACCCTGAGAGCATGATCTGAGCCGAAATCAAGAGTCAGAGGCTTAATCCACTGAGCCACCCAGGCGCCCCTGTTAGGTTATGATTCTCAAGCTGAGTGATGTGTAAATGGTTGTTCACTATATCAGTCTATAGTTTTGTATGTGTGTACCTGAAATATTTCATAATGAAATGATTTTACATAAGCCACTACAAGTAATTAATAAATAATTATAAACGTGGAAAGCACTACAAAGAAGGACTATAGGCTGTCATGAGACGTAACAAGTTTCTGTATTTCAACCTTGCCTTTAACTTGCCTTCTTGAAAGTCCTACTGTCAGCTGCAACCAGTCATAAATTACACTTCATTTTTGCTTGTCTATATTCTTTAATTTTCTGACAAAAGAAATAAACCCTTTGGATTTCGAGATACGTAACTGGTATTTTTGAAGGAGGCAGTCAAAATCAGTTTATAAAAGTTTGCATAGGATATTCCAATGTTCTAGATGTCTAATATATACTTTTGAGTATAGACACATAAGAAAGTAAGTAGGGAACTCTGGAAGGATCTACATAAAGAAGTTAGCAGCCCTTATTTCTGGTGGGAGTATTAGAAATTTGTACTTGCTGGGGCACCTGGGTAGCTCAGTCGGTTAAGCGTCTGCCTTCGGCTCCAGTCATGATCTCGGGATCCTGGGATCGAGCCCCACGTTGGGCTCCCTGCTCAGTGGGGAGATTGCTGCTCTCTCTTCCTCTGCCCCCCCCCCCCCCCCCCGCGTGCCCCCCCCCCCTCTCTCTTTCTCAAATAAATAAATAAAACCTTAAAAAAATAAAAAAGAAAGAAATGTGTACTTGCATCTTACAATAACTCCCATTGTTTTCATCAACTCATCCCCTTCTCCTCTTCCTTCTGGAACAGAAACCCTCCTTCCTGTGGGAAACCTATTCCTGTATTTCAAGGGAGACTTGCCTTGGTTCCACCTCCTCAGGCCATTGGCTCATGAACCCGTCCAATCTGACCATTTATTTGTAGCCCCAGGGATTGGCACATGTGATACCCATGCATCCATCCCTGAGACTTTTCCTTTCTAGTAGGGTGGTTCAAACGCTAGGAATTAGTCTGGGGTTAATCGTGTTTACTTTTAGGCCTCTTCTGCAAGACAGCATCCTTTCTGAGGTCTTTGAGCCCTGGTTAGAGCCCTGCCTGGTTCGTCCCTGGAACATCCCTGTCCTAGGGACCAATACGTTCTCTTGAATCACCTGCACCAGTTTGAGATTGATTTCCCACACTTAGGGCTGAACAAGCTCTGACTTTAACACTTCTATTTTGCTCCCCTCTATTTTCTACATTTTCCCACAACGAGCCTGAGTCACATGCAGAACATGTTTCAGATTTGAAAGCACCAAGAAAGGAATCGGCAGATCAGCGTTTATCTGCCGAGGGCTGCTGGCTCACGCACGATTTTCCTCTGAGGCTAGGCTGAGCCTGCCTCATCTGGGGAAGGCCACAGTTCACCTCTGACTCTGTGATCCCACCGGCCCCTCTGAGGTCTCCAGGCCTGACTCACTGCTTCTCAAGGCTTTCTCCCTCAGCTCACCGACAAATCCACCTTTTCCAGCACCCCCTATTGGTCCCAGCTTTCCAGGGATAATTAGTATGAAATTGGGTGTCTCTTTCCCTGTGGGAGAAGATTTCTTTCATGGCATACAGCGGAGCAGAGTGTGGGTGGCTTTACCAGGGAGGTAGAGAAGCTTATGTAAGTGACATTATTATATATGATCACATCACCAGGGTAGGAGAAACTCATTCCTATTTGGGTGTTATCCTGACCATTAAGTTTTAGTCTTGTGTGAAATAAAACAATGAAGAAAAGCCACGTTCTCTTTCCCTCACCCAACCCCAGAATAATATCAACACTTCTTCAGCCTTACTTGGTCCGGGCACCGTTCTAAGCTTCCAGGTACTAATCCTCATAGAAACCCCACGGGGGAATATCATAATTATCCCCATTTTACAGGTAGACAGACTAAGCTCCAGAGAGATGGCACAAATTGCCCAAGATCCCATAGCCAGAAACTGGGAGAGCCAAGACCCCAACTCATGCCATTCATATCCCACATCCATGTTCTAAACCTCTCAGACAAGCCAACACCGATGCTCTGTAGAAAACCACAATCAGGGGCGCCTGGGTGGCTCAGTCATCAAGCATCTGCCTTCGGCTTGGGTCGTGATCCCAGGGCCCTGGGACTGAGCCCCACGTCGGGCTCCCTGCTCCGTGGGAAGCCTGCTTCTCCCTCTCCAACTCCCCCTCTTTGTGTTCCCTCTCTCTCTGTCAAATAAATAAAACCTTTAAAAAAAGAGAGAGAGAAAAGAAAAGAAAACCATAATCAACCAGTCGGATTTCTCCATTTGGTCAAATACACTGTAAATTAGTCAGCAATAGGGGGAGAAAAAAACAAAAACAACCCAACTATTTTTGTTTTCCTTTAATTAAATTGACCTCCTAGCTTTTGCAAATGCAGAATCTCAGAAATTGTTACAGACGACGTTGTGCGTATAAGGCAGAGGTTTTAAATTTAAATTGGCCAGAGACCAAATTCAGCCCACAGATGTCTCTGCTTTGGCTGGATCAGGTTACTTTTCAAAATGTTTTAAGTGGGGCATGTACTCCTTAATTTACCACAGCCCCACCACTCCCTACAGTGTTAGATCTGGCCTACTCATTTACAGGGAATCTGAATTAGCAGCCTCTGATCTAGGGGACGCTTGGTAACAAAAGAAAAAGGAAACTTGTAATAATAAGAGCTACAATGCGTTGAGTGCTCAATCTATGCTGGATCTCCTAGTATGTGCTTCTCATGCTTTGTCTCATTTGATGGTAGCCAGTCTTGTGAGAGGTTAGGGGTACAGGAACCATGACAGTGCACCTGCTGGAACTGAAATCCATCAGGGATAGAGGGCAGCAGGGAAACTAACGCAGGCCCAGTCCTAGAAAACACAGGACTCCTCTGACGTGGGACCCCTTAACCTTTTTTAAGCTGCACTGCCCAGACGCGCGCCACCCAACCTTCTCCCCTTAGCTCAGAGTCAGACTTGGGACTTCTTCGACCAAGTGTTTCACCTAATCAGGTCCTTGCACGTTGCTTCCCAGAGCCATGTCTGCCCCTTGGAGAACCCAGACTGACACAGGGGCTTTCCCAAGATCCCACAACTAGCAAGTGACAGAGCCAGGATTTGAACCAGGTCCCCCCAACGACACAAGCCAGCGTTCTGAACCATGACGTCAGACCCTTTTTTGCCATGGACTCTGATTTTCTCAAACTCCTTGGTTCAGAGCAGCCAGAAATCATGATCTGGACCCAGAAGTGAGCTAGGGGCAAGTGGGAGAGTTTCAGACCCCAGAGCCAGGCTGATACTCATACCTGGATGCCTAACAGTTGCCATGGTGACCAGGAAAGGAAGGCCCAGGAAGGAAGCACAGGTGACTGGAAAAGAGACATATGTCTATGATGCTCTTTTCGCACTGCCCTGCAGGACAGTCAGCCCCTTGCCTGGGGCTGGTGGGAAACAAGGCCATGCAGTAGAAGAGCGAGCACTGGACTGAGAGTCTGGAGGTGGGGGTACCCAGGCTACCCTTCAGAGATGCACCAGCAAGCAGGAGTTGTAACGAAGGGCTCCGTAGCCCATGAGGTATTTTCACGTCTACCATCGTCATATTTGATCCTTAGATAGAATCGTTACATGTGTAAGAACTTTTAACTTTGTTATAGCATTTGCATGTTTAATTGCACCCTTGCGAACTAAGGTGAAATTCACCTCATTAATCATCACTAAACAAATCCCTGCAGCCGGTCCACCGAGCACAGCTTGATTTTACATCAGTTTGCTGGGAGGGTCCTTACAGCCTTAACTGTGGGGTCATCCTTAACATGATTCTTTGACTGCTCTGGCCAGACCGTGTCTTCCCCAGCAGTCACACGTCCTCTCCTCGCTCCTCCAGATCAGCAGCCTGGGAGAGCGACTGCCTTCAGCCTCGAGTGTCCCCCAAGGTCCTCCACACCTGCCTCAGGGTCTATGTCCTAGCTCAGACCGCTCTCAGACACACACTTTCCTTTTGGTGAGAATCCATCCACCGACATTCCTGTGAGTTGGTGTCACTTTATTTTATGAATTCTTGTATGTTGCAAGAGAAAATATAATCTACCTTATTGAACCAAGAGACATTTAGGCCCAGAATGTTTACACAACCTGCCCAAAGAGAACTCCTAACCCTCTACCCAGAGTCTTCTCTCCATTCCCTCAACTGCCAAAACATTCTGACACCCAAATCCGATTTTACAATCTTTGGTTTAAAATCTTCTGATGGGCGCGCCTGGGTGGCTCAGTCGGTTAAGCGTCTGCCTTTGGCTCAGGTCATGATCCCAGGGTCCTGGGATGGAGCCCCGCATCGGGCTCCCTGTTCGGCAGGGAATCTGCTTGTCCCTCTCCCTCTGTCCCTCCCCCAGCTCGTAAACTCTCTCTCTCTCTCTCTCAAATAAATAAATAAAATCTTTAAAAAAAAATAAAATTGGGGTGCCTGGGTGGCTCAGTCGTTAAGTATCTGCCTTCGGCTCAGGTCATGATCCCAGGGTCCTGGGATTGAGCCCCACATCGGGCTCCCTGCTCAGGGGGAGCTTGCTTCTCCCTCTCCCACTCCCCCTGCTTGTGTTCCCTCTCTCGCTGTGTCTCTCTGTCAAATAAATAAATTTTTTTTAAAAATCTAAAAAAAATAAAATCTTCTGGTGATGCGCCATAACCTATGCCTGTTTTCAAAGTTTGTTTTCCCCAGGACACACATGACAGGTGACATTCACCCTCTTTGGGTGTCAGTAGAGGGGGGAGTGTAATTCCCAGCATGCCAAACCCATCTCTTACTTTCTCTCCCTCCAGAGAAGCACATACGCAAGTATAAGAGAGAAACTTTATCAGGGACATATGTACACATTCGTTTTATAGTTTTATTTAACCAATTGTTGGGAAAGTTCTTTCCAGGAACCAAAATCACTCATAAAATGCTTCCCCAGGGGATGTCGCAAACTGAGGTTGAGACTTGGACCGAGAAGCTAGTAGGTACTCAATAAATGTGGATTGAATAAATAAAGGCATTAACAGCAGAAAAAGGGAGATGGTGGGGTACAGTGGGCTACTAGATTGTGGCCTAGAGACGGTGGGGAATTCATGGGTTTATGAAGGGCGCAATGACATCAAGTGCTGAGCTTGCACAACCCAAGGGAACTAAGGCTTAGGACAGCATTTCCCCAACTTCAGTCCCTCAAGGGCCACCAACTATAGTTGCACCATGTCTGAGTTTTACCTACACTATTACTTACTTCACAGATTTATAAAAAAGCAACTCTTGCTTCTAAAAAAACTGAATACATTTATTGAAAATGGAAGCTTTGTAACACTCTTGTAAAAGGAAAACCAATATCGTTTGTCATAAGTTGTGGGCAACCATAAAAAAATACAATAAAGACCTCCCCCCAAATCAAATTTTAAGTAGAGTTCTCTACTGAGAACTCTGTGCCAGGAGGCCTGCTCTCTCTTTCCTAAAATAAAAGGGAGGGGGCAGAACAGCGTGAGAGACATACTGGTATCAAACCAAGACATTCTCCTTAGTGGAATCAGGTTACAAGAGAACCAAAATGGGACTCACAGTTTCACTTCCCAAACCCATCCCAGGAGCGCCTGGCTGGCTCAGTCGATTAAGCGTCTGCCTTCAGCTCAGGTCACGATCCTGGGGTCCTGGGATCGAGCCCCGCATCAGGGTCCCAGCTCAGTGGGGAGTCTGCTTCTCTCTCTCCCTCTGCGGCATCCTGCCCTGCTCGTGCTCACTCTCTCATGCTCTCTCGCTCTCTGTCAAATAATAAATAAAATCTTTTAAAAAATAAAAATAAAAAACACATCTCAGACAAGACTTGACTTCAGCACTGATACCACCTTAGTGCAAGTCACCATCACCTCTCTCCTGGCTCTTTGCCGCTCGAAGGGGTAGCTACTCGGAGTGATCCGGGCCAGCAACCTCAGCGTCTTGTGAGAAATGCTGTCTCCACGGGCAGGGCCAGGAGTTGTGTTTAACAAGCCCTGAAGGTGATTCTGATGCATGCTTGAGTTCAAGACCACTGTCCTTGATTATAACCACCTCCCATCAGGTCTACCTGAGTCCACCCTGCCCCCCACCCCGCACTCACCAACATTCCTTTCTCCACACAACCGCCAAAGGGATCTTTCTAAAATCATAAATTATACCATTTCATTTCCCTGACTGGGCTTAAAATAAAATCCAAAGTTCTTTCCCTTTCCTACAAGGGTCAGAAGCCAGCCCCTCCCTCCTCCTCTGCAACCTATCTCCTACCACTCTCTTCCCTGGCGCTATGCTTCAGACACCCTGACCTTCTTTTAGTCCTTCAAACGTCCCCAAGAACACTCCTGCCTCAGGGCCTTTGTACATACTGTTCTCTCTGCCTAGAAAGCTACTTTGCTAGCATGCCCATAGTTCCCTCCCTTGCTTCATTTGGTCCTGAGTCAAACGCCACCTCCTCAGAAAGGCCCTGACCAGCCCATCAGAAGGTTGCCCTTCTTCGGTTGACCAACTTATCCTAGTTGCCCGAGGACCGTCCCAGTTTTAAAACTGAGAATTCTGGGGCACCTGGATGGCTCAGCTGGTTGAGCGTCTGACTCTTGATCTCAGCTCAAGTCTTGATCTCAGGGTCGTGAGTTCCAGCCCCTGCACTGGGCTCCAGGCCGGGCGTGGAGCCTACTTAATAAATATTAAATAAATAAATAAATAAATAAACTGAAAATCCCGTATGCTGGGAACCTCCCCCCGACCCCGGGCCCATCCCCAGCAAACTGGGACAGTTATTCACCCTACAAATCTCCATCACTCCCTGCCACATATCCCTGCTTTGTTCTTCCTTGGCATGTAACACGTTCACATCTTTGCTTTTTAATGTTCTTTCTCCTTCACTAGAATGAGTCCCATGGGGTCCAGGGAGTTGGGGTGTTTTTTTTGTGGCTGTATTCCTAGCACCTAGAAATTGCTTGGCACATGGCTAGCATTTAATTAATATTACTTGACAAAAATATCAAAGGAGGTGGCACCTGGGTGGCTCAGTCGTTAAGCGTCTGCCTTCAGCTCAGGTCATGATCCCAGGGTCCTGGGATTGAGCCCCGCATCGGGCTCCCTGCTCGGCAGGAAGCCCTCTTCTCCCTCTCCCACTCCCCCTGCTTGTGTTCCTGCTCTCGCTATCAATCTGTCAAATAAATAAATAAAATCTTTAAAAAAAAAAAAATCAAAGGAATGACCCCCGTGGCCTATTTAATCTATTGTTTACAGTTTGGTTGTCTCTGTTGTTTGGCTGCCATGAACAAAGTTGTCTCCGGATTTAGAATTATGTCCTTGGGCTAGATTACAAGCCTTGGTTTCCTTCTGCCAACCAGAATGCCCATGTTTAAGGTCTTGAGAGCCAGCGTCAAAGGGTTGCCCAAAAGGGTCAGACTCCCTGCAGCCAGCGTTCCTGAGTCTACCTCACACCAGGATGGCCAAAGCCGGCATTATGGTCCTTAAAATCCTCACAAGATGGAAATGTAGCCCGTTTGTGGTTCTAATTTGCATTTCTTTGATTACTGGTTAGGCTGATCATTTTCCCATGTGCCCAGCTAATTGCTTTTCATCTTTTTCGAGTTGTCTATTCACACCCCTTTGCTTGTCTTTCTACCCACTTTCAGGGCTTGTCTTATTGATTTGTTTGAGTTCTCTGTAAAATAGACATTAACCCGTTTCCCCTCATACATTAAAGGCTTAATTCTTTGCCTATGCTGATCCCTGCACTCAGTTATATCCCTCCATATTTCCATATACCCTTTTACATGTTTATACCCCACTTTGCATTTTTCTTTTCACTCGGTTTTAGATTTTTTGCACAGTTAATTATTGAATATATACTTAGAAGAAGCCTCTAAAGTCTTCCCATCTCATTCAGAATATAAGATACATTTTTTTTAAAAAATTTATTTATTTATTTATTTATTTGAGAGAAAAAGCATGCACACAGCGGGGGTGGGCAGAGGAGGGAGAGAGAGAATCTCAAGCAGACTCCCAACTAAGCACAGAGCCCCCGTGGGGCTCCATCCCAGGACCCCGAGATCATGACCTGAGCCGAAATCAAGAGTTAGGCGCTTAACCAACTGAGCCGCCCAGGTGACCCTATAAGATACATTTCTTAAAATCATCTACAAGGCCCTTCATGATCTACCTCTCCCCTCCCATGCCCACTCCATATTACCTCTCTGATGTCATTTCCTACCATTCTGCCCCTAGATCTCTCTGCCCCAGACATGCTGGCTTCTCTGCTCATCTTCAAACATACCAGCCATACTTCCACCTCAGGACCTTTGCACATGCTTTTTCCTCTGTCCAGAAGGCTCTTTCACCAGGTATCTGTATACTCCCTTACTCCCTCAGGCCTTTACTCAAATGTCATCTCAATGAGTCCTTCCCTGGTCATCTTATCTCAAATTTCAGCCCCTGTGGTAGACAGAATAATGCCCTCCTTCAAAGATGTCCACATCCTGATCCCTGGAACCGGTGAATATGTTACCTTTCATAGCAAAAGGGAGGTTGCAAATATTGCAGATGTGATTAAATAAGGATTTGGAGATGAGGAGATTGTCCGGGTGAGCCAAATCGCATTACAAGGGTACTTTTAGAGGGAGGCAGAGTAGCCAGGGACAGAGGAGACATGACAAGGAAGCAGAGGTTGAAGTGATGCACAGCCAGCAACCAAGGAATGCGAGTAGCCTTTACAAGCTGGACAAGGCAAGGAAATGGATTCTCCCTTGGAGCCACCAGAAGGAACGCAGCTCTGCCGACCCACTTTAGACTTCAGACCCCCACAACTGTGAGATAATAAATATGGACTATTTAGTAGTCATTTGTTACAGCAGCTGTAAGAAACCAGTACAGTCCCCAACACCTCCCACCCACCTCCTGCTTTCCTTGTTTCTTCTTGGCGTCCATCACTAAGTTCCTATACTTTTATATATTTCTCTTTTTTATTTTTGCCTTCCCCAGTAGAATATTAACTCCATGAGGACAGGGACTGTTTTCTGTTTTTTGTTCACAGGGCCTGGCACACATTAGAAATTCAATAGCCTTTGCTGAATGAAGGGACAGAGGAATGAGAATGAAGGAAGCTTCTGTTCTCCTGTCCAATAGAAACTCTTGGTTAGTTGAGGTTGCTGGGAAGTCATTACATCCAAAAGGCCACTCTGGGTAGAACTAGGTCTTGAAGGAGATAGCTGATGCTGGAGGAAGAGGAGTGTGAAATTCTAGAGAACTCTCAGGGTCGCTCCAGCCTACACCCTCCAAATAGGTATGCTACCTGACACAGCTCTGCACTCAAGGGGCAGATGATATCATGTAATGGTCAAAATCCTGAACTCCAGATGCAGACTTCCTGGGTTCATACTCTAGCTCAGTGCTGGTCCACTAGAATTAATTATATTGCAAACCACTGACGTTGTTTTACATTTTCTAGTGGCCACATTTAATAATTTTTATTAAAAGGTGAAATTAATTTTAATAATGTTTTACTTGGCTTACTATATCCAAGATATTATAATTTCAACATGTAATCAATATTAAGAAATTATTAAGGGAGGGGCACGTGCATGGCTCAGTCAAAAGAACATGTGACTCTTGATCTCGGGGTTGTGAGTTCAGGCCCCACATTGGGTATAGAGATTACTTAAATAAATAAACAAATAAATAAATAAATAAACTTTAAAAAAATTATTAATGAGATGTTTTACATTCTTTTGTTATGCATACTAAGTCTTCCAATGCCCATGGGTACTTGACAACAGTTTCAATTTGGACATTAAATTTTCAACAGCTAAAGTGAAATGGAATCCCACTAAAACAATCAAGTTGTTTCCACAGAAAAAAATAACACTGCTTCGGTTCTTAAATTAAATGCAAATTGAAGTTAAATAAAATTTAAAATTCACTCCCTTCTTCACACTAGGCATATTTGCCACGCTCAGTGGCCACATGTGGCCACGGGCCACCCTCTTAGACAGCAGCAAGGTCCCCACAGGACAAACATTTGCAGGCGATGTGACCTCGTATATGTTATTAGACGCTCCCTGAACCTCCTTCCATCACCTACAGAACAGATGATGATAATAGTAGTTATTTTTGTGGGTTAAATGAAAGTACTTGATACACAGTAAGCCCTTTATAAATTGTAGCTATTGCCTCTCAGGAGCAATTTCTTATCTCTCCAAGGGAGGAGCCCCTGGTTAGAAAGAAGGAGGCTGACCTCCTGTGTGCTAGCCCTTGAACTTCAGACCTTCATCTCAAACATCACCATAAGCCTTTGCGGTGGGAGTGGCCACGGCCACCAGGCCCAGGTCCCTGAACTGTCTCTTCCAGGCTGATGGAAGAAACCAGGCTCCCTCCGGGGGTGGGAGGACAGCTGTCTAACAGAAACCCTGTGGGGAAATGCTGTTCTGCATTTCAGATACCCTCAAAAGCCCTTTGCCCGGGAGGCTGTCTGCTGGCCTTCCTGCTCCTTTTCCTCTGCCCCTTCTGGCCTCCCTTCATCCTACTGTCTGTCTCCCTTCCTCCCTCTCCCCCTTTGCCAGAAGACTCCAGGGCTGCTTCTCCAGTCCCTTTAGACCACACCAAAGCCTTGTCTCAGAGATTTTTCAACACCGTGTTCTTCTCCGTGCAGGGAATGGGTCAACAGCTGGTGGTTGCTCAAACCGGCTCTGAAAGGGGGAGGCTCCTCCCATGGCCCCTCCTACATCTTTTTCGAGTTGTCTGTTCACACCCCTTTGCTTGTCTTTCTACCCACTTTCGGGGCTTGTCTTATTGATTTGAGTTCTCTGAAAAATAAAGACATTAACCCGTTTCCCCTCATACATTAAAGGCTTAATTCTTTGCCTGTGTTGATCCCTGCACTCAGTTATATCCCTCCATACTTCCATATGCCCTTTTACATGTTTATACCCCACTTTGCATTTTTCTTTTCACTCGATTTTAGATTTGGAGCTTCCTGAGAAATGAGTATTTAGAGAAACCCCGCAATGGGATTCCCAAAAAAATCCAACTGATTTCTTCGGCATCCAAGATGTTCTTGCAGAAGGTAGGAACAAAGCTCCCACCTCACTCAAAGATCATTGGCAAAAAGAGCTTGGGTGGTGTGGGCTGAAAGACGGGGGTATCCCCCTCTTAACTTTGTGGCCTCAGACAAGCTGCTCAATTGCTCTAAGTCCAGTCCCTTCATCTGCAAAATGAATATAATGATTCCCTCCTAAGAAATCACTGTAAGGGGGGCGCCTGGGTGGCTCAGTTGGTTAAGCGACTGCCTTCGGCTCAGGTCATGATCCTGGAGTCCCGGGATCGAGTCCCGCATCGGGCTCCCTGCTCGGCGGGGAGTCTGCTTCTCCCTCTGACCCTCCTCCCTCTCATATGCTCTCTCTCTCTCTCATTCTCACTCTCTCAAATAAATAAATAAAATCTTAAAAAAAAAAAAAAAAGAAATCACTGTAAGGATTCATGAAAGTATCACTTGCACCAAGCCTGGCATACAGTAAGTGCTCAATTAGTGGTGATTATCATCAGCAAGCCATCAACTCCCTGAGGGCAAGAACCATGGTTGTGAATATCTATTCACAGTTCCATCCCCAATGCCACAGCAACATAGTAGGTGCTGCACAAGGAGTGTATAGATATAATTTTTTTTAATATAACAACACTGAGCCCCCTCCAGACAATGAAACCTTGCATGTTGCTTCCTAAGGGCCAGAGCCAGGATGAGGGTGAGGCCAATAAGGCACTCGCCTTTGGGTGCAAAATTTAAGAAGGCACCAAAAAACCCAGTCATCAAATTAATTAATATTTTGGTGCAATATTCCCAAAAAATCAAAATGAATGTAAAAATATCCATGATAGACCAAAAAAAAAAAAAAAAGTTTTCAATAAAGACAGAGCCACTATTACCAATTTTTCCTTTTGCTTCCAGCTCCACAGAGCACTACCAGGCATGGTCTAAGCAATCTTCTTTTCTTTTTTAAGATTTTATTTATTTATCTGATGGAGAGACACAACGAGAGAGGAAACACAAGCAGGGGGAGTGGGAGAGGGAGAAGCAGGCCTCCCGCCGAGCAGGGAGCCCGATGCGGGGCTCGATCCCAGGACACTGGGATCGTGACCTGAGCCGAAGGCAGACGCTTAACGACTGAGCCACCCAGGCATTCCTAAGCAATTTTCAAATACTAACCTATCCCATCCGGACAATAACCCTGAGAGGTAATACTATTGTTACTCGATTTTCAGAGGAGGGAAAGGAGGCCTAGAGAAGTAAACTAACCTGCCCCAGGTCCTTCTGCTCAGAAGTAGCAGTGCTGGGATTTGAACCCAGGCGGTGTGAATTAAGAGCCCCAGCTCCTAACCACTGTCCTGTGCCCGTCTGACGCAGCTCAGCCCACGGGATATAGATCATGAGATCATATGCTCTGGCCAAAGCTTTGGTGGTTGAACAGAACCCGCATCCTGTCATTCCAGTCACAGACATGCACTGCCCCTGGGCTGGGTTCTTCAGACACCGAGATGACTACAAAACAGTGCCTGTCCTTACGAGGCGGGTGCCCTGCACGGTGAGGGCAGGGCTCCTGCCAACTACTCTTAGAGGCCTGGACAAGCGCTCTGTGAGGCTGGAGGAGGGCGTGACTCACTCGGGTTTAGCCAGGAGGTCACTTGAAATGTGACAATTGATGCACCTTTGACAGATGAGTAAGAGGTTGTCAGCTGGAGAACACAAAGCAGCAATGTCCCCGCTTGACACACACAACTCAGCTCAAAGTGATTTTTCCCAAAGGCACATAACTTCTTTTTTAAGACTTATTTATTTGAGAGAGAGAGAGAGAGCATGCGGGTGGGGGGGGGAGGCAGAGGGAGAGAGAGAGTCCCAAGAAGACGCCCCACTGAGCATGGAGCCCAACAATGGGCTCGATCCCATGACCCTGAGATCAGAGATCATGGCCTGAGCCGAAACCAAGAGTCAGACCCCTAACTGACTGAGCCACCCAGGTGCCCCAAAGGCACATAACTTAAGTAGTAAAGGTCATTCCGTGTTCAGTCCCAGTTCTTCGTGGGTTATGGAATGACCCTAAACTCTTCCCTCAGGATCCATCACAAGCAGCATGACAGGATGGTGAAGAGCAGTGAGTCAGACACTCTGGGCTTTCCAAACTGGGTGACCTTGGGCAAACCACACAGTCTCCCTAAGCCTCAGTTTGTTCATCAGTAAATGGGGATAGTGATGCTGACTCCACATTAAATGCAATAAATATATAAAGTATCTAACACAGTGCCAGGCATGTAGAAAGTGCTCAGTAAGTGGTAACTCCTGTCATGATTTTCAAAAATGGGGTGCAATGTCCACTGCCCAAGGCAACCTATGTTTACAAAACTATCCAGCAGGTCCGTGAAACGGCCTGTTTGGCACAACAGAAATGTAAGTTCATTGAAAAACTCAAGCACAAAGACCTCGTGATTTACATGAAAAGTTCGACAAACTCATTAATTCTCAACTGGGGTACGTCTTAGAATCACCTGTGCTCCACCCCCCCATTCCCCACCCCCCGGCCCTCCCAGGGATTCGGTTTTCACTGGTCTGGAGGGTCTCAGCACTGTTATTTTGTAAAGTCTCCCCAGGCGACTCCATGGGCAGGGGGGTGACACCCACCAAGAGAGTGGGAGGGAAGGGGTTCTGGGGAGGGGGGCATGGCTGAAAATGACCCGGTAGTAGATGCACAAATGTTCACTTGCATCATTATTCCTTCATAATACCTTCACGTTTTATGTGCTTTGGACCAGAATGTTATATTTCATCGTCTTCATTTTTTCTTATGGAGCGTTTTAAACATATGCTAAGTAAACAAACTGGTATAATGCATCTTCATATACCAGACCCAGGGCTCTGAACCATCAACCCATGGCCAGTCCTACCTCATCTGTACCCCAGGCTCTGCCTCCACCAGCGTTTTGTAACAAATGCCAGACCAAAAAAAAAAAAAAAAATCACTTCATCTTTTTTTTTTTTTTAAAGATTTTATTTATTTATTTGAGAGAGAGAGAATGAGAGACAGAGAGCATGAGAGGGAGGAGGGTCAGAGGGAGAAGCAGACTCCCTGCCGAGCAGGGAGCCCGATGCGGGACTCGATCCTGGGACTCCAGGATCATGACCTGAGCCGAAGGCAGTCGCTTAACCAACTGAGCCACCCAGGCGCCCCAAAATCACTTCATCTTTAAGTATTTCCAAGTGTAACTCCAAAAGATAAGGGCTGTTTTTTAATACAACCACACAACCATTATCACAGCTGCCAAATTAATCCTTATTGTCCTCAAATATCTAATAAGTGTTCAAACTGTCTCATGAATGTAATCTTTTTTTTTTTTTTACGTTCTTTTCAGGATTTTAAATAAGGTTTACACCTTGGCAATGGACTGATTTGTCTTCAGGTCTCCTAATCTCAGCGTTTCTCACACTTGACTGTGCCCATGAATTTCCTAAGGATCTTGTTAAAATGCTGATTCTGACAGAGGAGGTTTGGGGCAGGGCCTTGAGACTCTCCACTTTTTTTTTTTTTTTTTTTTTTGACATAGAGAGAGACAGAGAGAGAGGGAACACAAGCAGAGGGAGTAGGAGAGGGAGAAGCAGGCTTCCTGCTGAGCAGGGAGCCCGATGCGGGGCTCGTCCCAGGACCCTGAGATCATGACCCGAGCCGAAGGTAGAATGCTTAACCATCTAAGCCACCCAGGGGCCCCAAGACTCTCCACTTTTGACATTGTCCCAGCAGCCGATGCCGATGCTGCTGGCCCATGGATCACACCTTAAGTGGCGAGGCTCTATTTCATAATAAAAGGAAATATCTTGTTTAAAGTAATGTTGACATCTTTGGACAGACCCAATGTTTTCGGAAGACAAATCATTGCTGGCTGGGAAGGGCCATCGCCTTCCCAGAAAGTGCAACTGATTGATCACAGCTGCTGTGGGTGTCTAAATGCAACACCTTTGCCCACAGAATTGGCACCTGTCACCTTGGCCATCCAGATGTTCGTCCTGGCAGGGTCTGGCCCTCCCCCAAAACCAGAGCCCACCTCGTCAAGATCCTTGGAGCCTCTCGAAGTGCATTGACTTGTCCAATTTCTGGCAGGCAGACCGAAACACAAGCTGCAGAAATTAGGCAGCTACCTTTTCTCGCAGTTACAGCTTTAATTAAAAAGCCCCATGCTGCCAGATTCCAAGCACCCTCCACTGATCTGCGAGACCTATTGATTGCTTCGCTCTCCCCGAAAGACACAGCAGAGAGAAGACTTTCTCTTCCTTTAATCAGAACTGCTTCCCTCAGATCCCGTTCTGACAGGGACGCGGCCTTCTCCTCGCCCGCGTCACCCCACGCTCTGCCAGCCCCAAGTACAGTGGGCAGTGCCAGCCCCAGCCACGGTGAGCCGGGGGGTCTGCGCCCCCGGGGAACTGCCGGCCAGTGGGCGGGGGGGGGGGGGGGGCGGGGTCCGGCAGCCGCAGCATCGCTATGGCCAACACACATCGAGCCTACACTGTGTGCCGGGCATTGTCAGGTAAAGAGCCCTGGCCTTCAAATACAGTCTCTCCTCTGATGCATTAATATCATTCGTGTGTGTTAGGATCCCCCGATTCCCTGATCTAATGTCGCCTGCACCGGGCGTTTGTTCTGTCATATCACCTGGTCCGTTTTCTTCACAGCCCTCATGATTACCTGAAACTGTAAATAAATTTGCCTGCTGGTTCCCTGTCTCTGCTCCTAGAATGTAAATCCCATGAGGGCAGGGATTTTGCCTCTCTTGTTCAGTACAGAGTCCCAGCCCCAAAAGATAGCCCAAGCACAGAGCAGTGCTCAATAAATGCTCAGCATGCTCATCCCTGTCATCACGGCGTGGCAAATTTCCTTCTTTTTTAATGCCGAGTGCTGTTGCATTGTATATATTCTCTGGGTTTTCTTGATCCTCTCATCCGTCAATAGACACTTGGGTTGTGTCCATATCTTGGGCTGGTGTCGATGGTGCTGCAGTGAACATGGGGGTGCTGGTATCTCCTCTAGGTCCCAATTTTGATTCTTTTGGATAAATACCCCAAAATGGGATCACTGGATCATACCATAGTTGTTCTTCATTGTTCAAGGAAGGCCAAACTGTTTCCCATAGGAGCTGCACCATTTTGCATGCTCACCGACCGTGTGCAAGGGCTCCGATCTCCCCACGTCCTTGTCAAGATCTGTCATCTTTGGGACACCTGGGTGGCTCAGTCGGTTAAGTGTCTGCCTTCCGCTCGAATCTTGATCCCAGGGTCCTGGGATCGAGCCCCACGTTGGGTTCCCTGCTCAGCGGAGGGCCTGCTTCTCCCTCTCCCACTCTCCCTGCCTGTGTTCCTGCTCTCGCTATCTCTCTCTCTGTCAAATAAATAAATAAAATCTTAAAAAAAAAAAAAAGATCTTCCATCTTCTTGTTTGTCAAAAGGGCAGATGTCATGTGAAATGTCCTCAGCCCATTAAAATAAAATTTTAAATAGTTAAGTGTGTGCTGAATTTGGCTGATCGCGTGTACTCTTCCCAGCAGCTCTGTGAGCTCACTAGTCTCACACCCATTTTATAGACGAGAAACCCGAGGCACAGGGAGGAAGAACAATTCCCACAAACGTCCCGCACAGGAAGCCATAGGGCAGGGGTTGGCACCCTAGTCTACCCAAGTCCAACAGGGCTCTTTACCTGGGGTCGGTGAACTGGGATGAAGAAAGGTACTGCCACTTAATTTTCTTAACATCTAAATGTAAAGTTGCATTTCCTTCCATTAGGAAGGTCGGCAGCAAACTGCAGCTGTGGTCCCAGCCCCGCGACTTTGTCACCAATTGGAACCAAACATAGTTTCATATCCCGTTACATTTGCTGCAGATATCTTGGACTATCATTTAAACTCATCACTGCCTTACAATTACAATCATAATAACGTGGCCGGCCCACCACCAGGTCTTATTCTGTGGTCTGTTAATAAAGAAGCACGCCTACTGCTATATCAGAGTGTGGCTCTGTAATATTTTGATAAGTGTATTTCACCATAATTGGTTGCCTGAAATAAGCCAGACGGAGAAAGCAAATACTGGATGGTCCACTTACGTATGGAACCTAAAAAAAAAAAAAGTCAAAATCACAGAAACAGAGAGTAGAAAAGGGGTTGCCAGGGGCTGGAGGGTGGAGGGAAGGGGGAGGGGGTACTGACTTCCAGTCATGAGACGAGTAAGTTCTGAGGAGCTAATGTATAACGTTAGACGTGGTATTTTATCACTGACATTTGCTTAGAGAGTAGGATTTAAATGTTCTCACAAAACAAGGGGTGGAGGGTAAATATGTGAGGTGATAGATGTCTTAACTAACTGGATGGTGGAAATCCTTTCGTA
The DNA here is from genome assembly GCF_002201575.2 of Neomonachus schauinslandi. Lineage (NCBI taxonomy): Eukaryota > Metazoa > Chordata > Mammalia > Carnivora > Phocidae > Neomonachus > Neomonachus schauinslandi. The sequence continues at coordinate 151,219,702 of NC_058407.1, forward strand.
GTGTATACAAATATCACATCATCACATTGTATACTTTAAGTATCAATTAAGCTGCAATAAACCTTGTCAGTTAATTTTTGTCAATTAAACCTCAATAAACCTTAAAAATGTGTTTGTGTATTTACACACACACACATACACACACACACACATCTGATTGCCTATGTAATCCTCTGGATTCTATATTAAAAGCATGACTCTGAGAAGGGGCCCAGGTACAGGGAAGACTGAGAACCAGGCTCTGGAGCCCATGCTCTGACCACCTGGCTGGATACAGCTCTCCACCCAGCCCACCCGGCAGAGTGGGGGCAACCTCACACAGGGCAGTGTCAAAGCTTTCCTTCCTTCGAGGGTGAGAACGCTGGGGCTTAGCAGGGGGACGTGCCGGGGAACAACACATGGGGCGGGGGGCGGAGAGTCCAGGTCTGAACTAGAATCCAGGCTGTCGTCCCCAGCCCAGCAGCTTTGCAGCTGTCCCACACTGCCACCTAAGGACACGAAGCATTGCATGCCTTGCTGCAGCCCAGAAGCGTGTGGGCTGTAGGCAAGGTGTGGGCCACTCGGAGGCCGTTTGTACAGTGGTGGTGGGCTCTGGCCCCCCCCGTGCTGCCGTGACTTGTATTCATCTGTTCATGTGAGAACAATCACTGTTGGCTCACACACCACCGGTGAGGATGCAAATCAGGCCAGTCGCCCGGAAAAGCCATGGGACGGTGCCTACTAATGATGGGCTTGTGCACCCCACTCGACAGAACGATTTGACCACCTTTGCCCCCGCAGTACACCCCGGAGCAGTGGGTCGCAACCCTGGACGCACATTCAAACCACTTGGAAGCTTCTGGAACCACTGGTGTTTACCTCCTGATCAGTCCAGTTGAAATCTTTCAAGATTTCAGAAAATCTTAAAATCTTAGGAGATTGATTAAGAATCTTTGAGGGTGAGGCACTGGTGTGATTGTAAAGCTTCCAGGTGGTTTTATCTTCGGCCACGCTGAGAAGTGATGGCCTACAGAATCCCGCCATGCAGGTAGGCATGAGGAGGCCCATGCAGTAGGTTCACTGAAGTGCTGTTTGCAGAAGCAAGGAAGGAGATGCAACCTAAGTGTCCATCAGCATAGAAACAGCTTGGAAAAAGATAAGAAATAATAAAATGCTATACAGAAGCTCTGAGAAATTAACAAGATCTATATGTATCAGCAAGGACTGGTCTCAGAAACACATAGCCGAGTGAAAAAATCAAGTTGTGAAATACGCGTTACAGCATGGTGTATCGTTGGCTTTTTAAAACAATACTAAAGGGCGTACAGATGTATGTACAAGTATTTTAAGGCCCTTAAGGATACAAACCACATTCATAATAGTGAGGGTGGGAAGTAGGGATGGTGGCTAAAGGGACTTTAGTTTTGTATTCTTCTTTGAGGAGGAGAATGTATATTTTATCTTTTTAAAGGTTTTATTTATTATTTATTTGTGAGAGAGAGAGAGCACAAGCAGGGGGGAAAGGCAGAGAGAGAGAGAGAGAAGCAGACTCCCCGCTGAGCAGGGAGCCAGACGCGAGGCTCAATCCCAGGACCCTGAGACCATAACCTGAGCCGAAGGCAGCGGCTTAACCGACTGAGCCACCCAGGCACCCCGAGAATGTATCTTTTAAACAAGCAATTACAATTGATTCTAGGGTTGGGGGTACTAGGCAACGTTATGGAATCATCTGGAAGCATCCTCAGGCACATCTGCTGGTTAATGCAGGTTGTTGGCTAAGACTTCCAGTGGTCTATTATCCAGAACACCTATAGGAACCTCTCCAGGAAGTCTCTCCATGTGGGTTAATATGGGCTTCCTCACACCCTGGGATTGGGCCCCAAGAGAAGACAGAAGTGTATGGCAATATTACGCTCCAGCCTCAGGGGTCACAAAGCATTCACTTCTGCTGTACTCTCTGGATGGAAGCAGTCACAAAGGTATACCTAAATTCAAGGAGACAGGACATAAGTCCCCCCCCCCCCCAGTGGGAGGAATGTCAAGGTCACCTTGTAAGAAGAGCCTGTGGGATGAGAGACAGTGTTGCCGCCATCTTCGGAAAATGCAACCTGCCACGCTAACCTCTCCTTGGGGCAGAAAGGTGGGTGGTATCAGACAGGGCTTCCTGGAAATGAGACACCTGAGCTGCCACCTAAAGGACAATGAGCCAGCCTGGCAAAGGACAAGAAATGTCATTCTGTGCAAAGGAAATAAGGTCAAAGTCCTAAAGTAAAAAATGAGGTCATGAATGGCATGGAAGCTCGGTTGCTGAGTTGGGCTGGAGGAAGTGGTGAAAGACTAAGCTGAGAAGTGGGTGGGGGCCAGGCGGTGCGGGATGATGCTGAGGGTTTTGGTCTTTTAACCTCAAGATATCAGGAGCCCCTAACGTGTGTAGAGCAGGGGATTTTCACCTTCACAGGGTAACCTCTCAGGGTTAGGGTGTGAAGGAGGAGAATAAGGGAAGAAGGAGAGAGGCCAACGAGGCAGCCACTGTGGTTACCAGGCGAGAGGAGATGGTGGCAGTGGAGGTGGAGAGAACTGGACAGAGCCTAGAGATGCTCTGGAGGCAAAATTGATGGATTTGGTGACAGATTCTATGTGAGGAGTAAGGAGTCCAAGAATATGTCCCTCAACTAGGCAGCTTCTAGCCCCCTGGGGTCCAGGCTTGGTGGCCCAATCCTAGGTCTGCATCTTTCCACATTTTCCCTGGTCCAGCACCCTCTGGATCAATACAACTCTGGCCAAAGAAGAAGCCTTCTCTAACAAAAAGAAGGATCCTGAAGTTCAGCCTACCTCAGATCAAATACCAAAATGATCCTCTTGGCTCACCACATCCAAGTGCCCTGTGCCCCAAAACTCGTTACCCTACCACGGCACCTGGTGACAATTAGTGGGAAATTGTGTAGACAGCTCCTGATTGGATATAATTTCCTTGACCGGGAGCATTGTAAATCAATTACTCTGAGGAACTCAACTTCAACATCTTGACATTCCTCCCTCCATGACGGTGCCCCCTTCTTTCCGCACATCTTTCTTTCTTCCCAATGAATAAACTGTGAGCTGTTTGTTTACAGGGACTAGAATATTCTCATTAGTGATTAAAGAAGCAGTTCTGCTCACCTTGTTAGCAGTGAGTTAGCAGTGATTTCCACAGGGATGGGATTATTAGGTTGAGACTGAGTCCCCAAATCCCCCACCCCCCGCCAATCAGGTATTGGTCCCAGATATTGCCCAAGGAGTGGAGTGTCACACCCTGGGTCCTGGGGACCCTCAAAGCCAGACCCTGTCAGAACAGAACTCCCAAACATCAGCCATATTGGATGCGTTGCTTCAGCCCACAGCTCTGAAGCATGAACCCTCATCCATGACTCCCTCATTCAAGAACAAATACTGAGCGCCTACTCTGTGCCAGGCACTGTTCCAGAATCCCATGCCCTCACAGAGCTTTCATTCCTGTGGAGAAAGGTACACAAGAAACAGAAATATATGGTATGAATATGGCAAGAAGTCCTGTGGGGAAACTTTTTTTTTTTAAATATTTTATTTATTTATTTGCCAGACAGAGAGAACGAGAGCACAAGCAGGGGGAGCGGCAGGCACTGAGCCAGGGAGCCCAACGCAGGACTCAATCCCAGCACCCTGGGATCATGACCTGAGCCAAAGGCAGACGCTTAACTGACTGAGACACCCAGGCATCCTCTGTGGGGAAACTTTTAGATGCAGAAGTGGATAAGGATATCCAGGAGTGGAAGAAGGAGAAGGAGCACTGCAAATTTAGACGTGTCATCAGGGACAGTCTTATTGAGAAGGGGACCTCTGAGAAAGCCTGCAGGAAGTGAGGGAGGACATCAGAAGGATGTCTGGGAAGAGCATTCCAGGCAGAGGAGAGAGAGCACAGGCAAATGTCTTGAGGCAGGAGGGAGGCTGGTGTGTTGGAGCCACCCCAAGGGCCAGTGCAGCCAGGAAGAAGGAGGGAGAGGAGAGTAATAAGCAGTGAGAGGATCAGAGAAGCAATGCAGAGCTAGAGGGCATGGGGCCTTTTAGGCCAGTGAGAAGATATGGCGTTGAGCCTGAAGGAGATGGGAAGTCACGGGATGCTCAGAATATCACTCCAGCAGTGGCCGCTGCTGCTGTTGATAATGATGGTTGTAATGGGCTTTCTTGTTTTCATATTGGAGTTTGGGTTTTCTTTTTTTTTTTTTAAGATTTATTTATTTATTTATTTTAGAGAGAGAGACTTAGGTAGGGGGAGGGGCAGAGGGAGAGACTCTTCAAGCAGACTCCCCACTGCGTGCAGAGTCTGAAGTGGGGCTTGAGCTCACAGCCCATGAGATCATGACCTGAGCCAAACCAAGAGTTGGACAGTTAACCAACTGAGCCACCCAGGTGCCCCTTCTTTTCTTTTCTTTTCTTTTTTTTTTTATGTTTTGCCTAGCATCTAAGTCTTCCTCTTGTACCCTGGTGGCTCCTCTGGGAGGTCCCCATTTTAAAGAGCTTTGGGCTCTGATCTACCTCAAATGAATTTTAAGATGTTCTCCTGGAGATTACCACATTTATTTGGTGACTTCTGGCCCCACTCTGTAGATCACTGCCTCCTGTGCAAATTTTGCATTCATCTTCCTTTTATAAAGAAAAAACTTTATCTCCTTCTGGTTTTCAGTTGAAATAGGAACTGCTGGTACTTTCCAACTCCAAACCAAAATCTGGAACTTCCTGTGGTCCCGACTGAGTGTCACTTCCCTTCTCCCACTTACCCCCTGCGCCCCTTTATACAGGCCCACAGATGAGTGCCCCTGACCAGGGCCTTCTCATTGTCAGCTCCTCTCTCCTGGGATCTTGGGTCTGCATCTCAAGTTCAGGGTGTCCCCTGCCAGTTCCTCACCCCAAGGTCCCGTGGGATCCAGCACCAGCTTGCAGTCCTAGCCAATAAGCTCCTCTCCCGTAGCACACACCTACCTCACCACTTCCCTTCTTCTAGAATAGGTATGTGAGGCTGGATGAATCCTATACTGAAAAGAACCCAGTGCCAAGTCAGCCACGCCCGGGGTTCAAATCTCAGCTCTGACCCAGTAAGCTGTGTGGCCTCAGGCAAGTCACTTCACCTCTCTGTGCCTGCCCTTTCAAACCACTACTCTGCATTCACAGCTGGGTCTTGATACTCCAACAGGCCCCAAGTCAGACCACATAATTCCTAAATTTCCTGATTTTACATGCCAGGCAAAGAGAAAGAGTCTTTACCGGCCCCACTCTGCCTTGTTCCTAGCAGGCTCCAGGACCCACAGGCAGCATCCCTTAGCACAAGATCTAAGTCAATTAACTGAGAAGAAGAGAAGCAAAGTGATCATTGAGATGCTTGGTCTTCAAGCAGCCCTGCCTCAGAGGTGGCTAAGAAAAGAAAGCACATTTGTCTGAGGTCTTGGACCTCTTGTGAGTCAACAAAGACACCTAATCCAGCCCAGGTGGATGCAGAAAGCCTTCCACAGGAGGCTTGGGGCTGACCAAGCAATGAGAGGAGGGGGCTTACAGATAAGCCATGTGCTAGGAGGGCCTGGAGGTCAGAGGGCACTAGCTTTCTAAGAGACGAATCTTTTCTCAAGGCTGCAGATACCTGCTAATCGTGGTAACAGACTCCTGAATCTGGACCCGCCACATGCCCTGGCCTCTCCCCTAAATGCCAGACCTAGGCCTGTGGAGGTTTGACTTGGTATCATAAACTCAAAGTGATCAAAGCCAACTCTTGATGTTCTTTCTCCCGCACTTTCCCTCTTTCTCAGTTCAAACATCTGACTACAGAGCATGTGCATTTAATCACCCCACATGAGTTTCCAGGGGGCTCGCTGCCAGCTGACACCCGAGCTTCAAAGAATCCCCGTCCTCCAGGGATAAGACTGGCAGAACGGATGGAGAAGGACGTGGTGTGCCTGGGGCAAATCAGCAAATGGGAGGTGAGAGATGGTGGGCAAAGCTATGAGCAACGGGGAGTATGAGGGCATCGGGTGATCTGACATGTGATCCCTCCCAGGACACTCCCCACGAGCCTCCTTAGAGTCCATTAGACTCACAGAAGCCTAGTGTGAATTGTGTGAATAAAGTTTTTGTGGTTGTTGTTGCTGTTAAAAAAAAAATTGGGGGGAGGGGAGCACCTGGGTGGCTCAGATGGTTAAGCATCTGCCTTCGGCTCAGGTCATGATCTCAGGGTCCTGGGATCGAGTCCCGCATCAGGCTCCTTGCTTAGCGGGGAGCCTGCTTCTCCCTCTGCCTGCCACTCCCCCTGCTTGTACTCTCCCACTCTCTCTCTCTGGCAAATAAATAAATAAAATCTTTAAAAAAAAAAATTTTTTTTAAGAATGTGATTTGCTGTAATGTATGGTAATTAACATAACATAATAATAAAAAAAAATGTGATTTGCTGCACGTCAGAGGCAGCCCACCAGGAAACAGAGCCCCAGGGGCACAAAAAGCCAGGAGTTAGCAGAAATCCTACAGAGGCCCCGGAGACCTTCTCAGAAATGGGATAGAGGTGGGGCAGGAGAAGGGACCTTCAGGGAAAACTTTTTGAGATCACAAGGCACAAAAAGTTCCCCAGATGACATCCGGTTTACATTAAAAAGTAAAGGGGCAGGATATGGTAACAATATAAATAGGGTAATAATATTAGAAATGCTAGAAATGCACAACAGATAGGCCCAAAGTCTTTACAATCATCTAGAAGGATAAAAGCAACCTTGACACTTAGTAAACAGTAGAAATAGGATAATAATATTAGAAATGCTAGTAATAGGGGCACGACAGATAGGCCCAAAGTCTTTACAATCATCTAGAAGGATAAAAGCAACCTTGACATTTAGTAAAAGGTCCTATCAATTATTCTCATATGTATGTGTGTGTATATATATGATATACATCAGTGTGAATATGTGTGTGCATGTCTGTCAGTATGTATGATATATATCAGTACGTATGTGTGTATATGCATATACATGTATATTATATATATGATACATATCAGCATGTGATATGTATATGATACATATCAGTATGCATGATATATACCAATGAGTATATGTGTATATATATATGTATACATCAGCATAGATGTATGTATATAGATATCAGTACATATGTGTATATAGTGTGTATTACATATACCAATGTGTATTTGTGTATACACATATGTATATCTGTATATGAATATCAGCATATCAGCATGTATGTATATATATATACATATCGGAGTATATGTGTACATGTGTATGAATACATATACATGTATCTCAGCATATGTGATATACAACATTGCGTGTGTGTATACATCAGTGTGTGTATATATACACGAATGTGTATACATGTATATATGTATCAGCATGTATGATAAATATCAGCACATGTGTGTATATAATATATATCAGTGCGCATATATATGGGTGTGTATACATGTATATGTATATGTATATCACCATGGATGATATATATCAGTAGAATAATGTCTCCAACTTCTTTCCTTAGAAATGTTTCTTCACCAAAACCTAAAATAGATACAAACCATCACATTCAAACCACTGATGTTTCTGGGGTTTCTCAAAGGCCTGGGGTTTCCTTCAATTTCAAGGCTTAACTAGACTTTGCAGAAGGGTGGACCAGCCGGTGCTTCCCTTGGATACAGAGAGGACACTGAGCCCTCGTCTGGATGACTGCAGCGTTCAGCAGTTTTCAGTTCCTGTGAAGGGAGAGGTGGGACTGAGGGCCAGGGTAGAAACACAGACTGGGCGCTAGAACCTAAGCCTCACCACGGACCTGAGAGGTACATGGTTTACTATCCCATTTTACAGATGAGGAAACAAGCCCAGAAGGCACAGGTGTGCTACATGAGGGCTGTTGGGGGCTGGGGGGGGGAGGGGTTTGCAGTGGAGTGCCAGCTTAGTGAGGAGAGGGACTACAGGTGTCTGTCTTACTCATTGCACCATCTCCAGAGCCTGGCACAGGTGCTCAAAAATATTTGTTGGATGGATGGATGGACAGATGGGTGGGTGGACTGGGTACACCAACTACTCCTGCCCTCCAGACCTCGACTCTCTTTTGTCTCAAGGCCAGTGAGAGTCCACTTTCCTTCCTCCTACCTCCTACCTCCTACCTCCTCTCCTCCGTGGCTAGCAAGTGCTATACCCCAGCATCTCCCACGCCCTCTCCTGGTTGCTCTTGAGCACCCGAGCCAACATTCCGGGACATTTGCGGTGACGTGCTGCCACCTATAGGGAGTACTGTGGTACTGCAGAGAGGAGCCCCGTCTGATTTAGATCCTAAAGAGTCCTCACATATGCTTACTGTTATGAAGAGAAACGGAAGCCTGAAAAGGCGCTGGGCAAGGACTTGGCAAAGCCTATGGTAAACTGGGGGCTGGTTTAGGCTTAGAATCCTCCTTTGGGGGCGCCTGGGTGGCTCAGTCGTTAAGCGTCTGCCTTCAGCTCAGGTCATGATCCCAGGGTCCTGGGATAGAGTCCTGTTATGTAACAGGCTCCCTGCTGGGCGGGAAGCCTGCTTCTCCCTCTCCCACTCCCCCTACTTGTGCTCCCTCTCTTGCTGTCTCTCTCTCTGTCAAATAAATAAATAAAATCTTAAAAAAAAAAAAAAAAAAGAATCCTCCTTCGAAGGGAAAAAACACTGGGCTATTTCGGGTATGTTAGGTAGGGAGTGCAGACAGGTCAGGTGGAACAGGAAAGGGCTGCAGAGGGAGTGACCAGGGGCAGGAAGGCAAATCTGTCCGGGAGTCACTTGTTTCACTTGAAAACAATCCTCCAAGGTGTGTGTCCAGTTAGCATTATTACTTTAAAAAGGAAAGGGGATTTGTAGAGGCCATTTGGAAAGTCCCAGAACATAAGAGCTAAATAAACAGGCCTTGGAAAACAGGAAGATCCCAGCCAGCGGCACCCAGGGGCTCTCTCAAGATTCCCTGGAGGTGTCTCTACATGAGAAACACATCCCTGCAGTGGAGACTGTCCAGGCCAGCCTGGATTATGTGGCCAGCTGGAAGGTGGAGTCCCATGACTGGCAGGCCCAGAACTGCAAAGTGTCAGATAAAAGTCACTGCCCCCAAGGAAGGATGCTGAACCCAAAGGCCACAGCTGTCCCTATTTCCCAACAGTCTCAGAGGAGTTTTGAGGTGGCTGGTGTCATCAGTCAGGTTCTTGCAAGGAAGAGAAACATTCTCAGGTTTCATTAGAAGACTGGGAAGACCAAAGTCTTAGCCACCTAACCTCCTAGAGGCTGGAACAGCAGCAGTAGCTTGAGTCACCGGATGCACGCAGTTCTGTAACTCAGCAGCAACACTCTTGGATACCCCTCATCGGGGCATCCCAGGCCCCTAAGCTGGGGCTCCACTATCCTGGTGACTCAGCACCTCTGGGTCTTGGCTATTCCTCTGCTGTCCCCACTCTGCTCTCTGTCTCAATTTCTGCTGATTCAGAGTTCCTGCTAATTCATGGCTCCTCCTCACCCATAGCTTGTGTTGACAAGGCTTCTTAGAACTTTCCTGCTCCATGTCTTGCTGCTTCTGCCCCCAATATCGACACTAAACTTTCCTCTACGTCTCATACTCAAATTCAGCAAAAGAACTGTTGGTGGGAATGCAAACTGGTGTGGCCACTCTGGACAACAGTATGGAGATTCCTCAAAAAGTTAAAAAATAGAATTACCCTACGATCCAGCAATTGCCCTACTAGGTATTTACCCAAAGGATACAAAAATTCGGATTTGAAGGGATACGTGTACCCCGATGTTTACATCAGCATTATCAACAAGAGCCAAACTATGGAGAGAGCCCAAATATCCATCGACTGATGAATGAATAAAGAAGATGAGGTATACAGGCACCTGGGTGGCTCCGTTGGAGTCCAACTCTTGATTTTGGCTCAGGTCATGATCTCAGGGTCCTGAGAACGAGCCCCGCATCAGGCTCTGTACTCAGTGGGGAGTCTGCTTGAGGATTCTCTCTCTCCCTCTCCCTCTGCCTCTCCCCCTACTCTCTCTCTAAAATAATTTTTTTAAAAAAGGTGTGGTGTATATATACAATGGAATATTACTCAGCCATCAAAAAGAATGAAATCTTGGGGCGCCTGGGTGGCTCAGTTGGTTAAGCGACTGCCTTCGGCTCAGGTCATGATCCTGGAGTCCCGGGATCGAGTCCCGCATCGGGCTCCCTGCTCAGCGAGGAGCCTGCTTCTCTCTCTGACCCTCCCCCCTCTCATGTACTCTCTCTCATTCTCGCTCTCTCAATAAATAAAATCTTTAAAAAAAAAAAAAAAAAAGAATGAAATCTTGCTGTTTGCAATGAGATGGATGGAACTAGAGTGTATTATGCTAAGTGAAGTAAGTCAGTCAGAGAAAGACAAATACCATATGATTTCACTCATATGTGGAATTTAAGAAAGAAAACAGATGAACATACAGGAAGGGAGAAAAGAGAAAAAGGAGAGGGGGGAAACAAACCATAATTGACTCTTAACAATAGAACAAACTGAGGATTGATGGAGGGAAGTGAGTGGGGGGATGGGCTAGACAGGTGGTGGGCATTAAAGAGGGCACTTGTTGTGATGAGCACTGGGTGTTGTAAGGAAGTGATGAATCACTGAAGTCTACTCCAGAAACCAATATTGCACTAACAAAATGTTAACTAACAAAATGTAAATTTAAAAGAATAGAACAACAACAACAACAACAAAATTCATCAAAAGAAAGGATCAGAACTGTTCAGCTGGTCCCCAGTCTCCCTGTGGGTTGGATTTCTCACATGGGGCTGCCTCACAGTCCTCCAACCAGCCTAGATGTTGTCTACCCTTAAGGTGGGTGTCCACTCCTGTCCAATCAGCTGCATCCTGGGTCCTAAGGTGCAAAGTGGGGTAACTGCGAGTAAAGAACTCTCCGAGGGGGCTGTGGGTGTGGCCAGTCTGCAGACATAACAGGCTCCGGCACAAGCCAGCTTGTATGTGACAGGACCAGGGTTTGAGCCCAAGTTCTCCGGTCCCAAGTCTTTCTCACCTGAGTACACAGGCTGTCCTGCCTTGCAAGGTCAGGAAAAAAATAACAACTAACATTGATTGAATCCTGTAAGCCAAGCATCATTCTATAACTTTATACTGATTATCTCAATTAACCCCGACCTCAATCCCTCTTTAACTGTGCCCATTTCATAGAAAGGAAAACTCATTTAGAAAGGTTAAGTAACAGGCTCAAAGTTGTACTCCTAGTAAATGGCAAAAAGTGATTTGAACCCAGGCATGTTTGGATTTGTAAAGGAAGAGGGGCAGGAAGACAGAGAGACTTTTGCTGGCAGGAAGATAAGAACTACCAAGATTTGCACCTCCAATATGGAAGCCACTGACTGAATGTGGCTACTGAGCCCTTGTTATGTGGCCAAAGTGGTGGGCCATAACTATAAAACACACACCAGATTTCAAAGATCAGTTACAAAAAAAAAAGAATAAAATCTCTCATTGATCATGGTTTACATTGATTACGTCTTTAAATACTATTGTGGACATTCTGAGTTAAATATATTAGTAAAATTTACCTGTTTCTTTTTTTCCTTTTATTTTTTTTTTTAAGTTTCTTTTTTTTTTTTTTTTAAAGATTTTATTTATTTATTTGAGAGAGAGAGAGAGTGAGCACAAGAGGGGGGAGCGGGAGAGGGAGAAGCAGACTCCCCGCCGAGCAGGGAGCCCGATGCGGGACTCGATCCCGGGACTCCAGGATCATGACCTGAGCTGAAGGCAGTCACCCAACCAACTGAGCCACCCAGGCGCCCCAAGTTTCTTTTTTTATTTAAGTAATCTCAAAACCCCACGTGGGGCTCAAACTCCTGGCCCTGAGATCAAGAGTCACACTCCTCCACCTGAGTCAGCCAGGTACCCCTCTTTTTTCTCTTTTTAAACTGTTTTTGTTGATCTATAACTCACATACCATACAATTCACCCATTTAAAGTGTGTAACTTGGGGCACCTGGCTGGCTTAGAGGAGCATCTGACTCTTGATCTTGGAGTCATGAGTTCGATCCCCACATTGGGTGTAGAGCTTACTTAAATAACTGAGGGGCGCCAGGGTGGCTCAGTCAGTTAAGCATCTGACTTAGATTCAGGCCATGATCCCGGGGATCATCGGGCTCCCTGCTCAGCGGGGAGTCTGCTTCTCCCTCTCCCTCTGCTCTTCCCCCCACTCCCACTCTTGCTCTCTGTCTCTCAAATAAATAAATAAATATATTTTTTTAAAAACTTTTTAAAAAGTGTGTGACTCACTCATTTTTAGTACATTCACAAAGCTGTACAACCATTACCACAATCAATTTTAGAACATTTTCATCACTTCAAAAAGAAACCAGGTACTCATTAGCAGTCACTCCCCATTTCCTTTTTCCCTCAGCCCTTGGCCACAACTATTCTACTTCCTGTCTCTGTGGATTTGCCTGTTCTGGACATTTCATAGAAGTGAAATCATACAATACAGGGTCTTTTGTGTCTGGCTCCTTTCACTCAGCATGTTTTCACAGTTCATCCATGGTATAGCAGATGTCAGTACTTCATTTCTTTTTATTGCCAAACAATATTCCCTTGTCTGGATAGATCACATTTTGTTTATCTGTTCATCATTTGGTAAACATGTGAGTTTTTTCCATATTTTGGCCATTTTGAGTAATGCTGCTATGAACAGTCATGCGCAAGATTTTGTGGAGACCTACGTTTTCATCTCTCTTGGTCTTGTTACTTTTCTAAATACAGTGATCAGAAAATGTTTAAACTACACATATGGCTGACATTATATTTCTCTTGAAGGGCACAGACCCCGATCTTTCACCCTTGTTCTGACGAAAGTTGAAATACACAGACACTGGAAATGTTCTACCACAACAGAGCTACCTTAAGCTAACTCGGACCTTAACCCGCCCCCATCAAAGCTAGGGGGTTCCCAGCTTGGCAAGGGGATAGCCAAGTACTGAGGCAGTTTCTGTCAGTCTGGGGACTGCCAAACAGTCCCAATTCCAGGAACCCAACAATAACTCAGTCAGTTCTGCAAGCTCAACATGAGCAACAGAGGCACTTGAGGTGGTTGATAATGGGCAACCTTCTGTTACAGAATGCTGGTTATCTAACAAGTAAGATAGATCCCAGGGTGATTTGCCTATGAAAACAGTCAGGCTCTGCTTCATGTGCACCAATTTCCCCATGAAGCACCAAGACTGACTTTCTGGGTGGCCTGACTTTCTGGGTGGCCTAGATGCCTTGGTACCCAGTTAAAAATAACAATGGTTACAATAATTTGTTAACAGATACACAAAGAGAAAGAGGTAAATTGTGACAGCAAAAAATAAAAAGGGCAGTTTTTGTATGCAATCAAAGTTTAAGTTGTTATTAGCTTAAAAGAGACAGTTATAAGTATAAAGATGGCTACAAGTATATCATATAAACCTTATGGTAATCACAAAGAAAAAAACTGTAGTAGATACAAAAAAGAAAAAGAAAGGAATCAAAGCATACCACTATACTAAAATCATCCATTCACAAAGGAAGGCAACAGGAGAGGAAGAAAGGTACAATAGAACTACAAAAAAAAAAGAAAGAAAGAAAGAGAAAGAAAACAAGATGGCAATAATAAGTCCTTACCTATCAATAATTACTTCAAATGTACATGGATTAGATTATCCAATCAAAAGGAATAGAGTGACAAAATGGATTTAAAAAAAAAAAAAAAGACCCAATAGATGCTGCCTACTCACTCACTTAAGCCTTAAGGACACATATAAGCCACAAGTGAAGAGATGGAAAAAGATATTCTATGCAAATGGAAACTAAAAGAACAGAGTAGTTATCCTTACCTCAGACAAAATAGACTTCTAAGTAAAAAGAAGGCCACTGTATAATGATAAAGTGGTCATTCATCAAGAAGATATAATGAGGGGCGCCTGGGTAGCTCAGTCTTTAAGCATCTGCCTTTGACTCGGATCATGATCCCAGGGTCCTGGGATTGAGTCCCACATCGGGCTCCCTGCTCAGCGGGAGGCCTGCTTCTTCCTCTCCCATTCCCCCTGCTTGTGTTCCCTCTCTTCGCTGTGTCTCTCTCTGTCAAATAAATAAATAAAATCTTTAAAAAAAAAAAAAAGAAGATATAATGACTGTATATATATATGCATTCAACATCACAGCACCTAAATATATTAAGCAAATAGTAACATATCTGAAGGCAGAAATAGATAGCAATGCAACAATAGTAGGGGGTGTCAATCCTCCATTTCAAACGTGAATAGATCACCCAGATAGAAAATCAAAATGAAATACTGGACTTGAACTACACTTTAGACCAGATGGACCTAACAGACACCTACAGAATACTCCATCCAATAGCAATAGAACACACACTCTTCTCAAGTGCAGATGAAACATTCTCCTGGATAGGTCAAATATTAGGTCACAGATCAAGTCTTCACAAAATTTAAGAAGACTGAAGTCAAATCAAGTATCTCTTCCAACCATAATAGTATGAAACTAGAAGTCAGTAAAAGTGGGAAAGTTGGAAAATTAACAAATATTTGGAAATTAAACAATACTCCTAAACAACCAATGCATCGAAGAAACTAAAAGGAAAATCAAGAAATATCTTGAAACAGGGATGCCTGCCTGGCTCAGTCAGTACAGCATGTGACTCTTGATCTCCCGGTCATGAGTTTGAGCCCACACTGGGTGTAGAGATTACTTAAATAAATAAGTAAACTTAAAAAAAAACAAACAAAAACCTTCTTGAAACAAACAAAAATGGAAATGCAACATACCAAAACTTACAGGATTCAACAAAAGCAGTTCCAATTAAATGGCTACATTAAGAAAAAAAGAACAACCTCAAATAACTTTACAACTCCTAGAACTAGAAAAAGAGTAAGAAAAAGCGAGAGAGGACTCAAATAAATAAAATCATAAATGAAAGAGAAGATATTACAATGCAGAAATAGAAAGGATCAAAGAGACCACTGTGAACATTCATATGCTAACAAATGGGGTTACCTAGAAGAAACAGATAAATTCCTAGAAACATACAACCTATCACAACTGAACCATGAAGAAATAGAAAATCTGCAGATCTCTAAGTAGTAAGGAGACTGATCAGTAATCGAAAATCACTCAAGAGGGGCACCTGGGTGGCTCAATTGGTTAAGCATCTGCCTTCAGCTCAGGTCATGATCCCAGGGTTCTGGGATAGAGCCCCACATCAGGCTCCCCACTCAGTGGGGAGTCTGCTTCTCCATCTCTCTCTGCCCCCCCCCCACCACTCGTGTTCTCTCTCTCTCAAATAAATAAATAAAATCTTTAAAAACAACAACAAAAAACTCTCAACAAAGAAAAACCCAGGACCAGATGGCTTCAATAGCAAATTCTACCAAGAACTTAAAGAATTAAAACACCGATTCTCCTCAAACTCTTCCAAAAAAATTGAAGAGAAGGAAACACATCCAAACTTATATTTAAGGCCAGCATTATCTTGATACCATAACCAGACAAAGACACTACAAGAAAAGAAAGTTACACTCCAGCATCCCTGATGAGCATAGATTCAAAAATCCTCAATGAAATACAAGCAAACCAAGTTCAACAGAACATTATAAGGATCATACAGCATGATCAAGTAGGATGTATCCCTAGCCTGTAAGGATGGTTCAACATACACAGGTCAATCAATGAGATACACCACATTAAAGAATGAAGGATAAAAATCATATGATCATCTCAATAGATGCATTAAAATCATTCAACAACATTCAGCATTCTTTCATGATAAAAGCTCTCAACAGATACCACCTCGCACCAGTCAGAATGGCTAAAATTAACAAGTCAGGAAAGGACAGATGTTGGCGGGGATGCAGAGAAAGGGGAACCCTCCTACACTGTTGGTGGGAATGCAAGCTGGTGCAGCCACTCTGGAAAACAGTATGGAGGTTCCTCAAAAAGTTGAAAATAGAGCTACCCTACAACCCAGCAATTGCACTACTGGGTATTTACCCCAAAGATACAAAAGTAGGGATCCGAAAGGGTACGTGCACCCCGATGTTTATAGCAGCAATGTCCACAATAGCCAAACTGTGGAAAGAGCCAAGATGTCCATCAACAGATGAATGGATAAAGAAGATGTGGTATATATATACAATGGAATATTATGCAGCCATCAAAAGGAATGAGATCTTGCCATTTGCAACAACGTGGATGGAACTGGAGGGTATTATGCTGAGTGAAATAAGTCAAACAGAGAAAGACATGTATCATATGACCTCACTGATATGAGGAATTCTTAATCTCAGGAAACAAACAGGGTTGCTGGAGTGGGTGGTGGGGTGGGAGGGATGGGGTGACTGGGCGATAGACACTGGGGAGGGTATGTGCTCTGGTAAGCGCTGTGAATTGTGCAAGACTGTTGAATCTCAGATCTGTACCTCTGAAACAAATAATGCAATATATGTTAAGAAAAAAAGAAAAAAAAAGAAGAAGAAGATAGCAGGAGGGGAAGAATGAAGGGGGGGAAATCGGAGGGGGAGACGAACCATGAGAGACGATGGACTCTGAAAAGCAAACTGAGGGTTCTAGAGGGGAGGGGGGTGGGAGGATGGGTTAGCCTGGTGATGGGTATTAAAGAGGGCACGTTCTGCATGGAGCACTGGGTGTTATGCACAAACAATGAATCATGGAACACTACATCTAAAACTAATGATGTAATGTATGGGGATTAACATAACAATAAAAAAATTTTTTTTTTTAAAAAAAAGCTCTCAACAGATCAGGTATAGAAGAAATATAAGTCAATATAATAATGGCCATACAGGACAAGTCTATAGCTAACATCATACTCAACGGTGAAAAGCTAAAATTTTTCCTCTAAGATTAGGAATAAGGCAAGGATGCCCACTTGTCACCACTTCTATTCAATATAGTACTGGAATTAGACAAGAGCAATTAGACAAGAAGAAATAAAAGGCATCCAAATCAGAAGGAAAATTAAGTTGTCTCTGTCTGCAGATAACATGACATTATATATAGAAAACCCTAAAGACCCCACCAAAAAACTGTTAGAATAAATCAATCCAGTAAAATTACAGGATACAAAGTCAATATACAAAAATCAATTGCATTCTATACACTATCAAAAAAACTATCTATATAAAAGAGAAATTAAGAAAGCAATCCCAGGGGCGGGCACCTGGGTGGCTCAGTTGGTTAAGCGACTGCCTTCGGCTCGGGTCATGATCCTGGAGTCCCGGGATCGAGTCCCACATCGGGCTCCCTGCTCAGCAGGGAGTCTGCCTCTCTCTCTGACCCTCCCCCCTCTCATGCTCTCTATCTCATTCTCTCTCTCAAATAAATAAATAAAATCTTTAAAAAAAAAAAAAAAAAGAAAGCAATCCCAGGGGCACCTGGGTGGCTCAGTCGGTTAAGCTCTTGATTTCAGCTCAGGTCATGATCTCAAGGTCCTCAGATCAAGTCCTGCATGGAGCCCTGCATCAAGCTCCACACTCAGCAGGGAATCTGCTTGAGGATTTCTCTCCCTCTCCCTCTGCCCCTCCCCCCACTCCACGCACTCTCTCCCTCTCTAAAGTAAATAAATAAATAAATCTTTTTAAAAAATCCTTCCCATTTACAATTGCATCAAAACAATAAAATACTTAGGAATATGTGTATTTAATC
This sequence comes from Neomonachus schauinslandi, assembly GCF_002201575.2. Lineage (NCBI taxonomy): Eukaryota > Metazoa > Chordata > Mammalia > Carnivora > Phocidae > Neomonachus > Neomonachus schauinslandi. The sequence continues at coordinate 151,237,425 of NC_058407.1, forward strand.
AAGGAGGTAAAGAACCAGTACATTGCAAATTATAAGACACTGATGAAAGAAACTGAAGAAGACACAAATAAATGGAGAGGTATCTCATGCTCATGGATTGGAAGAATTAATATTCTCAAATGTCTATACTACCCAAAGCAATCTATAGATTTGATGCAATCTCTATCAAAATTCCAAAGACATTTTTCACAGAAATAAAAGAAAGAATCCTAAAATTTGTATGGAACCACAAAAGATCCTGAATAGCCAAAGCAATCTTGAGAAAGAACAAAGCTGGAGGCATCACACTTCCCAATTTCAAACTCTTATTACAAAGCTATAGTAATCAAAAATAGTATGGTACTGGCATTAAAACAAACACAAGACCAACGGAACAGAATAGAGAGTCCACATATACAATTTATTTTTGGCAATGGTGCCAAGAACACACAATGGGGAAAGGTTTGGGGAAAATTGGAAGCTATATGCAGAAGAATGAAATTGGAGTCTTAACCACTCACGAAAATTAATGTGAAATGGATTAAAGATTTAAATGTACCTAAAACTGTAAAACTCCTCCATGAAAACATAGAAAAAAGCTCCTTGACATTAGTCTTGGCAGTGATTTTTTTTGGATAGGACACCCCCAAAGGCACAGGCAACAAAAGCAAAAAGAAGTGGGACTACATCAAACTAAACAGCTTCTGTGCAGCAAAGGAAACAATCAACAAAATGAAAAGGCAACCTAAAGAATGGGAGAAAATATTCGGCAACTATCTATCTGATAAGGGGTTAATATCTAATATAAGGAGTTCATAAACTCAATAGCAAAAAAAAAAATCTGATTTAAAATGGGCAAAGGATCTACACAGACATTTTTCAAAGAAGACATACAGACGGCCAACAGGTACATGAAAATGTGCTCAACATCACTCATCCTCAGGGAAATGCAAATCAAAACCACACTGAGATATCATCTCACACCGGTCAGAATGGCTGTTATCAAAAAGAGAAGAGAGAACAAATGTTGGTGAGGATGTAGAGGAAAGGGAACCCTTGTTCCCTTGTTAGTGAGAATGTAAACTGGTACAGCCGTTACAGAAAACAGTAGGGAGGCTTCTCAAAAAATTAAAAGTAGAACCACCATATGATCCAGCAATCCCGATTCTGGGTATACAGCGAAAGGAAAGGAAATCATTATCTGGAAAAGATACCTATACTCCCAAGTTCGTTGCAGCATTATTCACAATGGCCAAAATATGGAAACAACCTAAGTGTCCATCAATGGATGAATGGACAAAAGAAATGTGTTGTATACGTATATATAATGGAATATTATTCAGCCATTAGAAAGAAGAAAATCCTGCCATTTGCAACAACAGGCGGGAGCCTGGAGAGCATTATGGTAAGTGAATAAGCCAAAGATAGATTCTGTATGGTATCACTTATATGTGAAGCCAAAAAAAAAGAAAAGGTCAAACTCAGAAACAGAGAATAGAAGAGTGATTGTCAGGGCCCCAGGAGCGTATATCAAATCATCATTCTGCATACATGATGGCCTAAGAGGAAGGAGAAGGAAGAGAGCTGGCTGAGTTGCCCCCCCAAAAGCCTACAATCTGATGGGACTGAATGGAAAGAAAATTGAGCCTATCTGTGGGCTTCCCAGACATGGCCCTTCAGCAAGTCTGGTTTAAACTCCATCTCAAGGGCAGCGGAGGAGTTTTTTAGTTTGTTTTTTGTTCTTCCTGATCAGCCTGGGCCGAGCATACTGGACCATACACACTGCTCTCTTCTCTTCCTATTCTGTGTCCACTGACCCCAGGCCCCAGCTCTGCTAAAGATGTCGCTTGTGTGACCACATCCAAAGCTGATAAATGGAAGAACAGGTAGGGGGCACAAACCCTTACCCCAAGCTGGTGAACAGAACTCAAGAATTCACCCCTGGCTTGCAAGGTCAAAGTCTCCCAACGGCCGCTTAGAAGCTCTTAATCCATGAATGAAAGCTTAACTTCCTGCACAGACTAGGACGGCAGGAACAGAAGACTTGAGAAGGATCAACTACTGAGAGAATCCAAACACCCTCCACCAAGGGAAATCCCACTTGTAAAAATAAGAGGATTATTTGGCTGTGAAATTTGCTTAGTAATTGAACGGGAAACGTATTTTGATTCCCAGGGAAAAAGGCAGACACTAAGTAATGCAAATTCCCATTCAGCCAGGAGCCAAAGAAGCAGAAACTGTGAATCACTAGATTCTTCCCCCCCACACACACACACCAGACCCACATTCTATTTCAGGGGAAAGAGACAAAGAAAATCGACACCTCTGACATTTGGATTTTGCTCTAACAGGCAGACTGCTAGAACGGATTGGGGAGGGGGCTGCCCACATTTCCCAACCTCTACCGGAGAGGTCCCCAGAATCACGCGCAGAGGACCAGCTGTATCCTGTGTGTTCTCCTGTGAACCTCTCAGATCCTTTGAGGGCCAACAGGACAGACTGGCTCTTGATCAGGCACTTAAATATGTGGTCCATGCCCCAGTGGGGGTGAAACACAGGGAGTGAGGGACAGAGAGTAGGGTCAACCCTACTCCACTTCCACATCTGGAAAATGTGTATAATCACAGTACCTACCTCATAACGCCGATAGGAACGTTCGGTGAGTTATTACATGAGCAGTGTCTGGAACACAGTATGCAGAGTACGAGTGTGACTATCATCATTGCCATCCCTTTCCCCAGACAAGACAAGGGAAGCTCCAAGGGAAGAAGGCTACAGGCCTACTATCAAGTTGTCAAGCCCTGCCCTCCTCCACACTCGCACTCCCACTCCCACAGCCACTAAGTTACCTTCTACAAGCCTGTCCTTCGGCTGCCTCAGGAAGTGGGGACACGGCACCTTCTCTCCGCTCTGGGAGCAATCATGCTGGAAGCACAGCTGGGCGTGGACCTCCTCTCCCCAGGCACCTCCCCACCTGCCCACACCCGCACGTCCTCAGCTGAAGCTGGGTGCTCCTGGGGGGCTCTCGGCAGCTTTCCCGTGCCATGCTGCACTCTTGGCTAAGAGGCTACAGACGTGCAACCCCATTCAAACCAGCCCGTGTTGGTACTTTAACGGCAAGACAGAACATTTCAGGCACTATGCCTCAGTGTCACCCCATGTGTATCCACTTATTCTGAACACAGTCCCATCCTCATGGCCCCAAAAGACGTCTTTATCTTTAGTGCAGAAAGGAAGCAAGAGAAAGAGAGCTGGTAATTCAAGATGATTTGGGTTCACTTTTCCTCGACACCATTTCTCTTTTTCCCCTTCACAGAGAAGAAAAAAAGAAATGTTGGCTGTTAAAAAGAACTTACACAACATAGTAGTATTCATTTATTTAAAAAAATGTATTTTTTGAGGACCTTTGATGTGCCAGATGCTTCCCAAGTTCGGGACTCCTGCTGGGGAGCGGTGTCTGCCCAGTTTAAAAGAATCCTTACAATACTTACAACGAACATTTCTTGTTATCTGAGGATTTGCTGCCCATGTAATTTGAATTACCATTAATAGTGACTCATCATCTCACCAGCCCACTGCCCTACTGGCCCCCAGGGATCTACACTTTCTGCAAAGTGCTCTAGTATTTCTGGGAGTCCCCAAGTGGTGCCTCACCTATGGTCACAAAGGAGCCCTGCTCCATCAGGAAGCATCTGCTCCAGGAGGGGCTGCCTGGGATGCCCTGAGGACCTTCTGGTATCAGGTCCCACAGCAATCTAGGAGAGCGGGAGAGGATGATTCTCTCTCCTCTTGTGTGTCTTACACTCTGTCAGAGGGATCCCTAATGGGACTTATAAACTTTAGAGAAATAGACTTTCAAAGTTTACATCCAACCCCTCTGTCCAGGAACAGATCTGGGAATGTCTCCAACAAGGGCTGCACCAAATGACAAGGCCAAACTCAGGAATACCCCTTTTCTTGGATTAACAGGGCTGTCTGGTTCTTTCTTAGGCCTCTTCATGGTCCCGCCTCCCTGCCATTTGTCCGACATATTAAGACACATTTAACCAACTGAGCCACCCAGGCGCCCCTATTAAGACACATTTAAATCCCACTCAGAGGGTACCCCAAATATACCTGTAAAAAAAACTTCACTTCCAAGAACATCACCAGACCTCACCCCTCTTTGCGGCAGGGTGGGAGACATCCACATTTTCAGGCTGTGCAGCACTTTTTTTTTATTGAGGTAAAATTCACATAACATAAAATTAACCACTTTAAAGTGTACAATTCAGTGGCATTTAGCACATTCACAATGTTGTAAAATCATCATTTCTATATTCCAAAACATATTCGTATCCCAAAGGGAAACCCATACCCATTAAGCAGGCATCCCCATTCCTCCCTCTTCCCAGCCTGCCATAACCACTTTGTACTATGTCTCCTTTGGAGAAATGTCTATTCAAATCCTCTGCCCATTTTTTAATTACCTTGCCTTTTTGTTGTTGAGTTATGACAGCCCATTATACATTCTGGATACGAGGCACTTATCAGATACATGGTTTGCACTATCTTTCCCCATTCTGTAAGCTGTCTCTTCACTTTCTCGATAGTATCCTTTGGTGTATGAAGGTTTTCAATTGTGATATAGTCAAGTGTATCTATTTTATTGTTGTTGCGCTTTTGGTGTCATATCTAAGAATCCACTGTCAAATTCAAGGTCATGAAAACATATCATATTTTCTTCCAAGAGTTTATTTAGTTTTAGCTCTTACATTTAGGTCTTTGATCCATTCTGAATATTAATTTTTGTATACAATGTGAGTTCAAGGTTCAACTTTCTTTTTCTTTTTTTTTTTTTTTAAGATTTTATTTATTTATTTGACTGAGAGAGACACAGCTAGAGAAGGAACACAAGCAGGGAGAGTGGGAGGGGGAGAAGCAGGCTTCCCACCAAGCAGGGAGCCGGATGCAGGGCTCCATCCCAGGACCCTGGGATCATGACCTGAGCCGAAGGCAGACACTTAACGACTGAGCCACCCAGGCGCCCCAAGGTCCAACTTTCTTTTGCCCGTGAATACCCACTTGCCTTGGCACGTGTTGAAAAGACTATTCTTTCTCCATTAAATAGTTTTGGTACCCTTATCAAAATTTGACCATAGATGTATGGTATTTGTGTGTTTCTAGACTCCCACTCTATTCTATTGATCTAGGTTTGTCTTTATTCCTTCTAGGACCCGCATTTATGCATGTTACATTCTTGATGGTGTACCACGGGTCTCAGGCTCTGACCACTTTCTTCATTCTTCTCTCCTTCTGCTCCGCAGGCTGAATAATCTCAATTGACCTGCCTTTAAGTTCAGGGGTTCCTTCTCTTGCCTGCACAAATCTACTGCTGAGCCCCTCTAGTGAATACATTTTTCATTTCAGTTATTATACTCTTCAGCTCCAAAATTTCTATTTGGTGCCTTTTCTATATTCCTCTCTCTTTACTGATACTCTGTATATGCTGAGACATTGTTCTCCTGGTTTCCTTTAGCTCTTTGAGCATATTTAAAACCATTAGTTTAAGGTCTTTGTTTAGTAAGTCTTTGTTTAGTAAGTCCAATAACCTGGGCTGCCTCATGAACAGTTTCTATATTTTTCTTTTTTCTCTGTGTAAGGCCATAATTTGTTTCTTTGAACAGCTTATGATTTTTGTTGTTGTTGAATACTGGCTATTTTGAATACGTGGCAACTCTGACAGTCAGATTTTCCTTCCTCTCAGGGTTTACTGCTGCCTATTATGGGTTACTGGTACTTGCTTGCTTATAGACTTTCCTCAACTATTTGTGTGAGGTCTGTGCTCTTTGCCACTGAAGTCTGTTTTCCTTTAGCTTATTGGATAGCTGGTATCTTGACAGTTACCTTAAATGTCTGGAGCCAACAAAAGAAACTTGTTTAAGGAAAGAAAAATTACTCTCCTACATCTTTGCAAGATGGAACCGTGTCAGAGCTAAGTCCTCGAATACTTGGCCTGGCTGCTTAGAACTCTGCCTTAGCTTCAACTTTCTTCTCACACAGAGCCTGAAGGCCAGCAAGAGATCAAAGCTTAGTCTTCTCAGGCCTTTGCTGAGTTTGGGTCTCACTCTTTGTTTGCACGTGGCTCTTCTCAATTCCTGGGCATATGCGGAAGCTTTGAAAAGCCCCATTCCCACACATATCTCTGTCCCAACCCCTTCTTTCCCAGGTTTCTTGTCTATTACTTGTCCCAAGTGTTGTCCCCGGCTGCTGAAGCCAGTACCTGTGCCTTTAAATGTTTTCAGCAAAAGCCATCGCCCCTGGGAACATCCTGAGTGAAGATACAGGAAGTCTTTCCACCTGTCCTTGAGGGAGGCACCAGACAGGAGGACACCCACAATCACATTCCTTGAAAGTAAGTTCTATATCGCTTCCTCCAGCACCAGCAACAGCACCAGACGTTTGGGTGCCCACCCTCATGGCATTCAAAATGCCACAGCACTCTCTCACCGTAAAGCTGCAGTCTCTCTCTTCACCAAGTTTTCCCTGTTTTAAGTTTTTCACTAGATTCCGGAGTTCTTCAAAAGCTGATTCTGACAGATTTGGCCAGTTCATTAGTTGTACTGGGAGAGGGACAGAGCCCTGGATTTTTCTATTCTACCATTTTTGGTTGCCCAGCACTTTTTGAGCACTCTGTGCTTGGAGAAAATCCCTATACTGTGAGTCTAAAGATCCCCAAGGTGGAGGCCAGGGACGCGATTTCCCCAGTCTCCCTCCAGCTAGTAGTGCACTTAGAACCTAGCAAGATTGGCCCTGCAACTCAGAATACATCAAAAAGTAAATGTATTAAGGAACACAGGGTGCTGTTGTCACTCAGGATCATATGCTCAGCACTGGCTCAGCATGATCTGTAATCCTAAACATCCCATTTCATAACTAACACTGTTCAGGCCCCAAGGAATGTTCTCCTCACCTCTTGCCCTAAAATCTCTCAACAAAAGGCAATTGTATCTGAAGGTCACAGATTTGTGGGTTGCAGCCTCTGCCAATGTTGTAGACAGACACGGTTTCAGAGTATAAGAAAGAAGTGTTGAAAACACTTAAGAGAAATGACAAATTAACTTCTTTTCAAGTGGCATGCATGCAACGGATTCTAGATTAACAGCAAAGCTGAGCATCCATTTTTCAGCTTCTCCTCATGTTCTCAGCTTATTATCAGCTTATTATAGCAGAGGAACATTCTACAATTTAAACAATTTATGCCACTAATTTATATGGAGGAGAAAAAGACATAAGACATATGAGGTGACACCAATTCTTTACATTAGCAACTAGATTGACAATGAATACTAGAAATGCAAAAAGTTATGTAATAAAAATATTACATAAGATTAATAAAGTTGTTTTCAGGGCGCCTGGGTGGCTCAGATGGTTAAGCGTCTGCCTTCGGCTCAGGTCATGATCTCAGGGTCCTGGGATCGAGTCCCGCATCGGGCTCCCTGCTCCTTGGGAGCCTGCTTCTCCCTCTGCCTCTCTCTCTCTCTCTGTCTCTCATGAATAAATAAATAAAATCTTTAAAAATAAAAAAATAAAAAAATAAAAAAATAAAGTTGTTTTCAAAATATATTTAAGATTTTCAACTTTAAACAATTTTGATTTAAAACTTTGGTATCTATCACTTATACTTGTATTTTGCCCTGTAATTTTAATACTTTTGAATATTTTAGGAAACAACTTCACCGAGTTTTCTGAACATTAAAATTTTCACATTAACTTTCACTTACATTTTTCTATAAAAATATATTCAAAATTTTTTATATTCTGAAATTGTAAATCCTAAAAACTACCTTTTCTTTTTTGTCCTTTAGGTCGTTACTGCCAGCACAACATAAATTACACAAAAACTTTTATGATAACAACATATTTAGTGACTTTATGAAAATGAAGGCAAGAGAAATAAATTTTAAGGAATAAATATATAATAGTTTATAACGCATGAACATCTTATTTTTCTTGCAAATATTGCTGGCCCATCAATTTACTCAAATATATGCAACAATTAAGTTGTTTTCTTTGATATTCTGCCAACTTCATCACATAAAAAGATTTGTTTGGGGTTTTGTTGTTATGAAGCTGTCAAGGTAGGAGAATAGAACATATTTTACTAAACAGCTTGTTAGCTTGAACTATAACTTTTAAATATATAGATCTATGGCACATAGGCCTATTTTTGTTTTGCCCTGGCACCGTCTGCCTGCAGTTGGGGTGTGAACTTCTGATCCACAGAGCACTGCTCCTCAACCTGGGGTGACTGAGTCTGGCAGAGGGATGTGACCATGCCTGGAGACATTTTTGGTTGTCTCAAGTGGCATCTAGAGTGGAGAGGCCACGAATGTTACTAAACACCCTACAAGGCACAAGACAGGTCCCCCTCCACTCCTGCCCCAACAAAGAATTACCCAACCCAAAATGTCCATAGTACCAAGGTTATTCTAGTAAGGGTGACAGAGAAACCTCAAGCTTCTGGAAATGGCAGGGGCAAAGAACTCAGGAGCATGTCAGGGACCTGGGATCACAGAGGAAGCGGTGGTGTCTAGACAAAGCTACAGCAATCCTCCAAACAAAGGCCAGAGGTGGGATAGAAATGTCATGCCTAGCTGCAAAGCCTCCAACCAATTCTCTGCCCCTTCCAGAGATCCCGTGAGTTACCTTACATCCTTTAATAAATTAAACTAGCTTGAGGGGTTTCTGTTTTGTTGCACTGCTAAAGTGGGTAGGACCACTATCCCAGCCCCCATATGAGAGATGACAAGATTGAGCCCCACAAAGTCCCAGAGCACAGTAGTGAAAGAGTTGGAACTAGAGTTGTATTTAGTTTGTTTACAAATGAATGCCTAGAATTTAGCTCAAACCAGTAACTTTTAGCTCAACCAAGTACTTCTTTTTAAGTAAAAGAGGAAAATATTATTTCTTGCTCACAAAATACAACATGGAAAGAGGTAGAACAGCATCTCAGGAAGAGCCCAGACTCCAACACATGAAGACCTGATCTAGCTTATCTGTGCTGCTCACAGACAATCCCAAGTAACTTTTTCCACATGGCAGAAATTATGACAACCAAGAGCACTCAATATTTTTACCTTATAATTTCCACCATTTTAGAGAGAAAAACTTCACATCTTCCAAGTTCAAAATATCCTAAGGCATCTTCAACCTGGTTTGAGGTAGGTGCCCCATTCAGGGACTATCTGTCAAACGGCTCGGGGCTGGGGGTATTTAAGACCCTTGTGGACACTTGGAAGGGGGACAGAGGTGGTTAATGGGAAAAAAACCACATTCAGAACAGCAAATGCTACATCATACCCAGCCAAAGAATCCCGTTTGTTATTCTGTGTCCCATCGTATTCTTTGTAACTCAGCAAACCCTTACTAAATCTGAGATTGCTTGTATCAGCACGTTAGTAACAAATCCAAGTCATCAGGTGACTTCTTGCTCTTCCTACGCTCACTGCTAGATCTCTGCATTGCCACTCTGAGGCCTGGAGTAATAGAGCAGCTACTCCTTCGTACAGAAAGAAAACAGGCACAGAAGTTTCCCACTAGCCACTAAAGGCTCCAGCTTGTCAGACATCACTTGCTGTTCATTCACAGCAAATTCATTGGCCAAAATTGGTCACATGCAAACTACATGTGCCCAGCATGGGGTATTTTGCAAACAGCTCTAATTTACCACTCCAGCACTTTAAAAGCATTGTATGTAATCTTCACAACCGTCACAGGAAGTATTACTATTATCCCCATATTAAAGATGAGGAAACAGACACACAGGCAAGGCAACTGACCAAGGTCACACAGCTAGCGACTGAGGCCAGCATTTGATTCCAAGTCCATTCTCGTAAGCATTCATTTTTTTTACTGCCTCCCTTGGCTTATCCTGTGTGGTCTTCAGCAATTTCATTGCTCATTAGATCATTCAAACATAAAAAGGGGGGACCTGGGTGCCATGACAATGACCTCGTAAAGTGCTATATCCCACTCTATTCCTGATTCTTGGGTCCAGGAATTCTGTGGACTCAAACATAGTATAGCACAGGTTGTAGATAGGATTCCAGTTTTAAAAGCATGGTCTCAAAAAAAAAAAAAAAAAAAGGCATACGCTCCAATGGCCGTGAGGGTCAGAGAGGACTTTTTAGAGACTATATGCATCGTGGATCACCACATCAAAAACTAATGATGTATGGTGACTAACATAATAAAATTTAAAAAAAAAAAAGAGAATACATGCTGGTCACACATAGATGGTCGTGCACAGGTTCCCCTGCGTAGAGCTCAGTTTATTAGAGGTTAATAAGCTCCAATGAGGGCAGGGACTAGACGTTGTACACCCTTGTAGCCCAAATGCCTACACATGGTAAACATCTTATACTCGTTACATTAAAGACCAGAAAGCAAGACAGAACTTAAGGGCCAGGAAACAGTCTGTGCATTTAAACCCTGACTTTGCCACTTTATAGTATCTTGAACCAATGACTTCACAACTCTTGTGCTTCACTTTTTTCACTCGAAAAACTAGAGCCAGTTAATAGTAGCCATGATGTAGAATTGTCAAGATTAAATGAGATGGTGTATGTAAGCTTAGTTCCACACCTGACATATAGTAAACATTCAATAAGCACTAAAAACTATTAGTCTTACTAAGGCCTTCGTATTTTTAGAAGAAAAGATTAACAGCACATGTTCTTTTGGAGGGAAGATTAATGGCAGAAGTGACTTTTTAAGCTGGCTTTTAGGAACATCTCCAGGGAACAGGAAAAAGGCACAGCAGGGGGAGCCTTAAGCAAAGGCTCGGAAGTGGGGCACATAGGGGTTCACTTTAGAATTACGATTGGTGGGTGTTTGGGAGAATAGTGGATTAGACTGGAAAGCCAAGAGAGAATGAGATTTGGGATCTCCCAGAGCTTTGCTTTTTTGGGGGTCAGGAGTGGAAACTCCCTAGCCTTCAGTGAAAAAATCATCTCTCCGATGTTGACCAGACCAAGAAAGACCCTCTCCCTTGCCCAGAGAACTCCGTGCTCTTCTATCTAGCAACATTACCAGAGTTACCCCACATTACCCAGAGGTTAAGGCAAACCAACCTCTAAATGAGAACATAGGATGCACTGATCATGGACATCTGTGTGGTGGTTCTTTTGACCTATCTAAATTTCTTTCAGTTTCTTTTTAAAGATTTTATTTATTTATTGGAGAGAGAGAGAGTGGGAGAGAGCATGAGAGGTGAAAGGGTCAGAGGGAGAAGCAGACTCCCCACCGAGCGGGGAGCCCGACATGGGACTCGATCCTGAGCCTCCAGGATCATGACCTGAGCCGAAGGCAGTCGCTTAACCAACTGAGCCACCCAGGCGCCCTTTCTTTCAGTTTCTGATCAAAGGCTCTATGCTGTATGGGATCTCTCCAGAAAAATGCATGGGTGTCACCAATTTTGCAGGTTCTTTTCAGAAAATTCGTCTCTGACATCTGTCGATAGATTTTAGGTTAAGAACCCAGGGTCTGGATAGGTGCTGAGGGCCCTTTTAACACTGCCTCAAAGTGCATCTGGTAGGTCCAAGAAGCATGTCACTCCTCACCACCCCAATCCCCCTAACCTCCGCCTGCCTGCGGCAGTGGCAGGCTGGGAGGGAATTCTGGGTTCACAGCACACCTGAGGCAAGTTTTCCTGCCAGGAGGAACCTAAACTGTCTCCAGACCCTCAAACCTTGGGAGTCTAACCTGGGCCAACCAGCCCATAGCTCATGTTTACTGGGTCTCAGAAACATGGGCTAAAGCCATCTGCTTCCCCATAAATACAAAGGACATGTGCTGTTAAATCCATCAACTGGCCACCCAATTTTCCCTACCTCAGCACCTACTTTTTTCTACCCTTCACCACTTCAAAGGACATTGGATCCCCACTAAATGGTGGGGACAAATGGGGCCATTTTCTTGTCCTATTTTAGTACCTGGTACCAGTGCCCAGGAAGATGAGAATTCAATCAAGACGTACTTACTGAAGCATCCAGTGTGACAAGCCTTAAGGTTAGGGGTGAGATACAATAGTATACAAAACATGACCTGTCTTCCAAGGGCTTACAATCTTGACATTAACAGAAAACGATCAACAATCAGCTTTGAAGATCCTTCTGGACTCACTCCACCTGTGTCTGACAAATTCAACTGTCTATATATGACTATCAAGTGCTAATTAACGTACTTTACATAATCTCATCTTTCCCCTAACAACTTTGAAGTAGGTTTTTCCCTTATTCCCATTATGCAGATGAGGAAATCAAAGCTACTTAGCAGAAAAGCAAACTTTATTTCTGGTCTGTTAAACCCCTAAAGCCCACATTAATTATGTGTGGTCTTCCAAACATTGGAGGCCCTAAACCCAGATACACCTGTCAACCAGCTTTCTTCTAACATTTTACCAAGTGAGGCCTACTAACCGGGGCCATTACTTAACACATCTCTAGAGCCAGTCTTGGCATTCCTTGCTAGTTCCCACATCTTACGTAATCCCTCCTTTGTTACTATTACTGAATGCTTGCCATGACCCGGCCCTGGGCTGTTTCAAGTGTGCTCTCACTTAGCATCCCCATGGAGTATTTTTCTCTTTTTACCTGACACAGGGAGACCCACAGAAGTTGTCACTTGCCAGAGATCATTTTACAACCAGGGCAGTGATAATTCAACATCCCTACCCAGACTGAGATACCGGAGTGTTAAAAACTGCCTGACCTACCAGAAAGTCAAAAAGTAGTCTTCTAGATGAGTTATCAAAACAACCTAAACAGTTTAAAGTATCCCCTGCCTGGCAAATATAGCTTGGCCAGGTGCACAATGACCTATCTGGGCTCTCCTCCAAGCTTCCTTTCTCCTTGGCCAGACCTAGACTTTCCAAGAATCAAGTCTAGCCTGTGCTGTCCAACATGAACACCAGCCACATGTGGCTATGTAAAGTGGCTAGCCTCAATTAAAACGTGCCTTAAGTGTAAATAAATGTACAGTATACATAATTTCAGAGACTTATTACAAGGAGTAAAATTCCATTATCAGTATGTTGAAAGTGTATCATTTTGAACACAAATGTTATTAAAAAACCAATCCAAACTGTTTAATAAGAGTTTTACAAAGCCACTAAAAGTGGTTCTTGTTCCATTACTGGACAGCACTGCTTACAAAGGGGCAGCATAGCCCTGGTGTACTTCACAGAAGCCGCCCTACCCGCTGGTGGTGGAGGTCTTCACAAGCACTCTCCCAGGTGAAGTGGCCCAGCAAACTAATTCTTCTCTAGTCCAGGAATACATTTGTGACAGGTTTACAGTAAAACCAGTTTTTAAACAAGATTTCATTTTTCTAAATGACGTCTTACAAACACACACTGCTAAAATGTTATTAACATGCCATCCAAATTTACTTTGAGATGCATCTTAGTGATCTGTGGGCTCTAGTTGTCTGCTCCCTGCCTGCTTCCTTATGAGCACTTACACAGTTAACTGTAGCCTGGTCGTATCTTTAGGGCAGTAAACAACTGTGCATGAAATGTGTATAGTCAAGCTAAAAACAGGGCACCACTCCTTCCAGGGTTAATATAAGACTCCAGAAGAGAAAGCATCACCACCTGGACCCCAACCCAGATTCAGCCATCCAGGGCTAGATACAACCTCCTCTGGTGAGCCATGAGCATGATGGTGGGGTTAGCACAAGTCAAGACTTCCTTGTTCACTTCAGGGAAACAGCACTCCCCGATTAACACAAAGGCTGTACACTGCTGCAGACGCTCTTGCTAACTCTGCTGTAAAGTTCAAAACGACCGAGTGAAGCACCAGAGTCCATTGAGGCATTTTATTTGCAAGTATGTATTACATCCCTAGAAAAAGAATCCCAGGATTTTCCCTCCTGTGTGTTTTCGTCTTGCTTCTTCATGGTCCATGATGCCAGCTGAGGTTGTCAGTACAATGAAACTATGGAGAGTTAAAAAAGAAAACGCTGGTGAGTTTTTCCTAAAAATAGTTCAACACAGAGCGGCTTTCTGGTACAGAAAAAGACCAACATTCAAAAGTGCTTAAGACGCTTTCCCATAATAAGACGCAGAAACTAATACTGCCTACTTGGCCAGCAGTGCAGACATAGCTCCTGGAACCCAAAGACCCAAATCCAAAAACCTCAGCTACACAATGCACTCACACAGCCTTGCCCTCGGCTAACACTGAGAAACAATGCTGTTAAGCTTAATTGAAAATGAAGACTGAACTTTGATTTCAAAATGCCACTTTCTGTTCTCAGGTAGGGAGACAGAGTTTAAAGCAATAACGTGTTGCTATAAACTTGACTGAATTGTTTCTGCCACTTACATGATCACAGAAAAGCTACTGTAAAGAGACAGTCGGGTGGACAATGGAAATCCCACTTGGCCTGGCTACCTCATGGGTTACTATGGGGATCGAGGTAAGACACATAAGGTGGTATGCCAACTCTGAGGCATTAACATTAGTATCATAATTACAATCAGAAATGACTCACTCGTAGCACTGTACCTGTAACACAGTAACCATGAAGTGGGAGTAAATTCAACCACATCACCAAATATATGATGGGGGGGGGGGGGCTTAAGTACTTAACCACAAACAGATAAGCACTTACTGTGTTGTGTCAGATACTGAAGTTCTTTACCAGAATTAAATCAGATGATAAAATAATTTAAGAGAATAATTACCATTTTTACAGATGAAGAAACCAAGGCCATGAGCTACCCAAGGCCTCAGAGCTTTAAAGTAGGAAAGCAAGGATTTGTACTCCATCTCTTACCAAGAATGAAGAAATTGAGTTTCTCCAGAAGCCTAGGGTTCAGAAGTGATTCTAGCCATAGAACGGGAGCACAATAAACATACAGTATCAACTATATGCACTGAGCCAAAAGAGCAGACATTTAAGGGGACACATATATGCTGTCTCTCAGTTAGCCTGGACTCTCACAGGTCTCTCAGAACCTGAAGCCTAGCACATGAAATGTGGCAACACCTAACAATTAATCCTTGAATCAAGATGGTTGGGGATGGAGACAATTACTACTATAATAACAACAACAAAAGCCAAACAAACAAAAAACTCAGCTCAAGTCAAACTGCACCACAGCAATCTTTAGCATTGCTATTTTTTTTTTAATGAGGAAAACTGACTCACCCAAACTGGCGGGACGGGAGCAGGTTATTCTGCCATTTTTCTAGATCTTTCAGTTGTACATCAAATCTGGGGCTGATCACTCCACACTGTAAAAGCATAACAGAAAACACTGTTCACATCTTACCAATAACAGAGAAATTTAGTACACAAACAGCATTTACATCTGAATAGTCACAGAAACCAGCCAAATCAACATTTCATTGGTAACTATTCTGTGCCATCTTGATATAAAGGTCATTTGAGGGGTGCCTGGGTGGCTCAGCTGTTAAGCATATGCCTTCAGCTCAGGTCATGATCCCAGGGTCCTGGGATCGAGCCCCGCATCAGGCTCCTATTTGGCGGGAAGCCTGTTTCTCCCTCTCCCACTCCCCCTGCCTATGTTCCCTCTCTTGCTGTCTCTCTCTGTCAAATAAATAAATAAAATCCTTAAAAAAAAATGTCATTTGAAAAATATACTGAGTTAGGACTATGCCTGCCTAGGGAGAGAAAAAGTATTTAAAAAGTCAACACATGATGTGGTAAGAATTGCATGTTATACTGAACTGATGAATCACTGAACATTGTATCAAAAACCAATGATGCACTATACCTTGGCTAATTGAATTTGAATAAATTTTTTTAAAAAATATGCAAAAAGAGGGTGCCTGGGTGGCTCAGTTGGTTGAGCGACTGCCTTCGGCTCAGGTAATGATCCTGGAGTCCCTGGATGGAGTCCCATCGGGCTCCCTGCTCGGCAGGGAGTCTGCTTCTCCCTCTGACCCTCCCTCCTCTCATGTGCTCTCTCTCATTCTCTCTCTCTCAAATAAATAAATAAAATCTTAAAAAAAAAATTTTTTTAAATAAATAAATAAAAATATGCAAAAAGAAAAAAAGTCAACAGAGGGGGCGCCTGGGTGGCTCAGTCAGCTGGCTAAGCATCTGCCTTCGCCTCAGGTCCTGATCCCAGGGTGCTGGGATCAAACCCCATGTCAACAGGGAGTCCGCTTCTCCCTCTGCCTATTGAAACCCCTGCTTATGCTCTTTCTCTGTCAAGTAAAATCTTTAAATTTAAAAATATAAATAAATAAAGTCAACAGAAGAGGGAGAACACAAGGCAATACAGGGGAAGGTCAGGTTCAAAGCATACATCTCTATGGGCTAGGGAGCTGTCCCAGAACAAATGGTCAGATTTTAAAGAGATAAAGAGACCAAGCCTTAGACAAAATTGTAGTCAAAATTTTTTTACATAGTGAGGCTGAAATGAATGTGGAGGGTCTCAAGTCCTTCACCTATAAACTAAAAGTGCAAATACTAGAATTTTTAAAAAACAAATTCCAGACACTAAACTAAAATCTAAGAACTGGTATTCCACATCAGCGAACTACCAGGATACATTTACAACCCCAGCCAAGATTTTCCAAACTAATCTGGCAGAATGGGTGGAAGGCAGAAAGAGCAGAGTTCTTAGTTATCCCACCTGTTTGCTACTGGGACAAAGCAACAACTATCTTCCAATGTGAGAACTCTCCAAGAGCCAAAGTACTCAACTCTAGTCATTCAGTTATATGAAAATCCTAAAACACAATAAATGTTCAAATATCTACTAGCAGGCTATTTGCTGGGTTTACTAAGTAAAAGCTGACGGAATCAAGACTCCTTCATTAGAGCTAAACATGACCCCATCCCTGCTCACATTCCTACTCTACAAATCACTCATACACTTGAAAGTATCAACGCAGAAAGGTTCCTGCTATTTATACACCAGAAATGGATCATGTGAGAACACTTAGGATTAGTACCATTAAAGTGTAAACTCCAGAGAACTAAGAGAACAGTTAGACACTTGTGTGCCCACATCCACACAAGTTCCAAAATGCCTAAGAGGAAACTAAAGGAGACTATGAGGTTAGAACTTACTCAACCTTTTAACACAGTTACACTTCCGCAGGCAGATCTGAACCCAAAATGGCCCAAATCCCCTAAGTCAGGGGCCCACTCAGGTTCTCCTTTTCATGACATGATTTTAACAGCTACAGTGTCAACTGTCAAGGGCAATCCCACAATATGGACATAGGAATAGAGAAATACAGTCCTTTCTCCAAGTAGATTCTTCTGAGGCCTCGACTCCACCACACCAGGGCTTTTATTTATTCCAGCAGCAAAATCCCTCACTCAGCTAATAGAATTGAACCTTTCCCAAACCAGACAGATCTTAGGATGTGACCAAACCAGAATTTTTGTCTAATTTCTAACACTACCTTACTTTTCAGCCCCATTAAACTTCCACAGTATGGGGTATATCCATCTCTTGCATGAAGGTAACTGCAGAAACACTGTCCTACAAAGGAGGAAAACTCAACTTCAGAGAAACTGAAAACTGAAGTTTGTTTTGCCCAACCAAAGTCAAATAGCTAGGGGTGCCTGGTTGGCTCAGTCGTTTAAGCGTTTGCCTTGGACTCAGGTCACTATCTCAGGGCCCTGCTCAGCGGGGAGCCTGCTTCTCCCTCTGCCTCTGCCCCTACCCGCCCTCCTCATTCTCTCTCTCCTCTCAAATAAATAAAATCTGGGGGGGAAAAAAAAGGTCAGACAGCTAAGGAGCAGGGTCTGGATTTCAACTACCTCTTAGCCAGAATGTTTCAAATTACGTTACCACAGAACAAGGATGCCATAAATGAGTTCCACTTGGGAAATTCTCGGCTCAAACTTATTTCTCATGTTTATTTCTCAAGTTTTATATATAGTGAATATTCAAAAGGAATTCGGTGCACAGCACTTATCCAACTGAAGATTTTTTGGGGTTTTTGTTTTTTTTTTTAAACATCAAGTCAATCTTACGCAGGACAGTTTTAAGATGTTCTATAAACTTTGTACTGGAACCAGCTCCTCCAATGGCTACCGACTTGTTGGGAGACTTTGAGCATAACTCCTATCTCAGGATCCCAACTCCTAAAATTAGGAAAAAACACACCCTTTTCTACTTCAAGAACACGCTGTAAGGGTCAAAGTGAGAAACAATAGTGAATCCAAATTCTACTTTGGCGTTGGAGTCTAAGGGCTAACAATAACAAAATACAGTCTCAAAATTAACTTGAAA
The DNA here is from genome assembly GCF_002201575.2 of Neomonachus schauinslandi. Classification (NCBI taxonomy): domain Eukaryota; kingdom Metazoa; phylum Chordata; class Mammalia; order Carnivora; family Phocidae; genus Neomonachus; species Neomonachus schauinslandi. Next base: position 151,255,675 of record NC_058407.1, read on the forward strand.
ACTCTTCTAACCCCTCCTAAAAACTTCACACCCAGTAGTTTTATCTAACATTAGGTATCCACCCACACATGAAGCAAGTTCACTATATAGGGAAGCAACTTTGTAGAACAAATTGTTGGACCAGGGAATAACCTTACCAATCAATCTGGCCCCTGCCACTAACCACGACTCATTTCTGGGCCTGTTTTCCCCTCATCTGTGTTGGACCACAGGATGTCAGGCTCCTTGTAAATCTGAAAGCTAGAAACCTGAACACAAAAAGCAGGGTAGCAATTCAGGGACCCTAACTTGTTATAGACACCTATCCCCAAAATACATGCAGTAAATTAAGCCACAAAGTCAAAAGATCAAATAGATCCACTAGGTTATGCTGACAAGTCAAACTGAAAGGGAGTACAAAACTCAAGACACCCATACAGCCCACACCAGCAAAAATTAAGTATTAATATTGTTAGAGAACCACATTCAGTTCAAAAAACACAACATAATCACCAAGAGAGAGAAGGAACAAAGTTATTTACAGCTAGGATTAAAGGCCCCCCTTGGACGGCGTTAAGTTCAAGCCAGTGGGCAGGCAGCAGACCATCCAATATTCAAACACCAGTACCATCAGGTGCTCCTTTCACCCCCACCCTCCAGCATCTCCCTTCAGATGGCCCATACCCCACAATCATTAGGGCAACTAACAATTCTAGATCAAATACAATCCTGGAGAAAAATCAATCAAAATGTGATATAAAAATTAATGATTTTAACCAACTCCCCTTTTTCCCCTAGATAGAGCAAGCACACCACGACTTTGGTTTTACAAGGGAAATTACAACATGTTTAACACCATGTTTGATAATTCTTAAGCATCTTCTTTGTGGAAAATAGTCAATTCTTACCTTGTTTAACCTGCCCGTGAGGTTCACGACAATCTTCCCCGCTCTGTGATCATCAATGATTTCAAATTCGCCAATGTAACCTACAGAAAATAACTGGCTGTATTAAAGGGCAGATATGAATTTAAGAGACCTAAATATTTATGCTCTAGTATTCCCACTGTTGGCTTATTGGGTTCTTTCACATCATCTCAGTGACTGTTTCTCTGATCAGTTTAGGCAAAGACAGCTGCTCTGAATCAAAACTTTTAGAGCCTAATATTTTAAACTTAGGGGCCAACACCCAAAAACAACCCACTCTGCAATTCTAACAGAGGAATTATTTTCCCCTTGCCCATCCCAATGGCTACTTTGTGCCCAAGACATGTAACATTCTCCTTTCCATCCAAAGCCCTTGGAAGAGCTCAGGACCTGTTCCATGGCATGCTGGATGGCATGTTGCAGCTGCGCTATTACACAAAGAAAGGCCAGGTTAGCTCCCGAACTACTAGCAGAGAAAGAGTCAAACTTCCTCCTTTCAACAGTCCTTTCTCAAAATAGCTTCTGTCCAAGCTATCCTGTCCACAGCCCAACTCAACTATCTTAGCTCCCCAGTATGACTGCCACCTTGCTCCCCCATCTTCCCAGCCCTCTCCTGCACCCTTCATTTCTATACAACTGATTCCTTTAATATTCTCACATGAAAACGTAAGACACAGCAACACACTTACCATGCTTCATCATCACAGTGAGAAACCGGACGATGACTTTGGAGCACGGCCTAATAAGAACCTGGCGTTTGCCTCTCTTCTCAGCATTGTTAATGCTCTTGAGAGCATCTGCCAGGACATTCATGCGCACCATTATGGCTGTTCAGGTAAGGAAAGAGAGTTTTACCGGCATTCTCAACATCAAAAGGCACCCAATCATTCCAGCAGGAAGACCTCCTTTTCTTTCTGCCTCTACCATTAAGTTGTCCTATCTCTAAGCAGACAGGTTCCCCAGCGCAATGTGAGCTACCAAAACGACAATATCGCCTACAGTCGGTCCGTTATTCAGAACGGGGCCCTGAGCGTCACCGGGCAGGTCTTCCGAACTTTTCAAATCCGGCAGCACCTGTACTATTAACACTGTCCTTTAAATCAACCAACTCAATGTCAGTCTTGTCCTAACATGCAGAAGATACCACTTTCACTAACACTCATAACTAATAAAACGTCCGTTCTTGCGCCAGCCACAATTGTGTCCTGACAGCAACCGTACCACAGTGGCCAAGTAGGAACTTTTTACGTGCACCAGACTCGACTCCATCCTAATGGGCACGAACTGCAAGACGCTCTAGTAACGCTGGGAAAGCTAAGGATGGAGGCCAAAGCACACTTCAAGCCCCGACTCTAAGGATCCAACTTGCCTCCTCAAGCCCAATCAAGTCTCAAGGGAAATCCTGGAGCCCAGAAGATCCAGGTTAGTACCCTGCAAACTGCCATCCCAGGCAGAATGCAGTCTTCCCTTCTGAGTGGCCTCAGCCTCCTAAGCTCATAGCGCGGCGGCAGTAATGGGAAGCTGCACAGCCCACGTCGGCCACTGTCCCCGATGCTTCCCGCCGCCCGGAGCCAAGGCGCTGCCTCAACTACTGAGGGGAGGTCCTGGAGCCGCCGACCAAGCTGGGGCTACCGCCTCTCCGAACGGTCGACAGCTCCGGTTCCCGCCAGTGCTGCGGCCTGAGCTTCATAGGCCGGCCTCCCCGAAGTGCAGAGCGTGAGGCGGACGGGCATGACTCTCCCCTACGCCCGCCCAAGGCCCCGCAAGGGCAGCATCCTCGGCCCAGGAGGGCCCTGGCATCATCAGACAGCACCGAAGTCGAGGCTCAGACTGCAGGATGGCCCGGATAGCCAACGGATAATGTTGACCGGCTCAGACAGAGACACTCACCGGCACGGAAAGATGGCGGAAAGAGGGCGGGAGGGGCGAGCGCACGGAGTTATGGGAAGCGAGTGGCCTATCGCGAGACTTTCAAAGGCGAGCCAAAAAAATACATTGCCTGGTAGAAGAAGGCGGATGAAGGGGCGGAGCCTCTTAAGGGGTGAGACGTAGAGAGTCGATAGAATCGACCGCTCCAGGGGAGACCAAGGGAAGATAGTGGTAGCTTCCTTCTGGCATTTAGTCTGTAAAAATGAAAAACTGAAAAGGGCCTAGATATTTGCTAATTTCTGTTATAATAAGCGTTCACCATTTAGAATAAATTTTTATATTTGGGTATTTATAATTGCGGGTCTGAAAGGACCCGCACAAATCGATAACTGCCTCTGAAGGGGGCCTTAGGAACTGGAAAGACTTGCTTTTCTCCTTACAGAACTTTGTTTTTTCAAATCTGTGTATGGATTATTTTTTCAAAAAAGTCAAAAATATTTTTTAAGTCGGTGCTACCTTTATGACTCTCCCTAACTTTTTTTTTTTTTTTAAGATTATCTATTTAGGGCGCCTGGGTGGCTCAGTTGGTTAAGCGACTGCCTTCGGCTCAGGTCATGATCCTGGAGTCCCGGGATCAAGTCCCGCATCGGGCTCCCTGCTCAGCAGGGGGTCTGCTTCTCCCTCTGCCCTCTTCCCTCTCGTGCTCTCTGTCTCTCATTCTCTCTCTCAAATAAATAAATAAAATCTTTAAAAAAAAAAAAAGATTATCTATTTATTTGAGAGAGAGAGAGCGTGCACAGGAGCGGGGGTGAGAGGCAGAGGGAGAAGCAGGTTCCCCACCAACCAAGGAGTCGGCTCAGGGGCCTCGATCCCAGGACTCTAGGATCGTGACCTGAGCGGAAGGCAGACGCCCAACCGACTGAGACACCCGGGTGCCCAGACTCACCCTAACTCTTATAAATTATTTACTGGGGCTCCAAAACGATTCTTTCTCCTTCTGGGATACACAGTTTGGAAGAAGCCGCAAACGTTTCAAAATAAACACTCAGGGATGCCTGGGTGGCTCAGTCGTTAAGCGTCTGCCTTCCGCTCGGGTCATGATCCCAGGGTCCTGGGATCGAGCCCCGCCATCAGGCTCCCTCTCGGCGGGAAGCCTGCTTCTCCCTCTCCCACTACCTCTGCTTGTGTTCCCTCTCTCGCTGTGTCTCTCTCTGTCAAATAAATAAAATATTAAATAAATAAATAAATAAATCTCAGGATTGATCAAGAACTTTGTTAAGTCTCTTATCTTCTCTGGAGGTTAATAATAATAATACTTACCTCTTAAAAGTTATTGGGGGGCATCTGGGTGGCTCGGTTGAGGGGGGACTTTTGATCTCAGCTCAGGTCATGATCTCAGGGTGGGGAGTTCAAGGCCGGCGTTAGGCACCTCGCTGGGCGTGGAGCCTACTTAAAAAAAAATGATTGTGAGGATCAGATGAGATAATGGGGCAAAGGGCTTGCCAAATATCTGACATGTCGTAAATACTCAATGTATTTTGACAATGGAAACAACAGGGAGTTTTAGCTGTTGCTTGAATCCAGGGTCTGATACCCTGGGAGTAAATTCTGGCTCAGCCCTCTCTGGAGCTGAGTGACCTGAGGCTAGTTACCTACTAACATCCAAAATATTTGCAATAGCCTCCTTACCTTGCTGTTTCACCCTTGACCTCCCTCTACCACCCCTGTTTTTACCACATGGTAGCAGAATAACCTTTTTAAAGCCTAAGTCAGAGCACACACTCTCCAAGGGCTCCCATCACCCTCAGCAAAATCCAAATTTCCTTAGGAAAGCTTACAAGGTCCTCCGTGATGTGCACACCTGCCTCCTAGCACCAGCACACCAAGACCATTCCCCACCCCTAGCTTGCTTTTCTTTGAACACTCCAAGTATACTCCACCTCAGGGCCTTTGCATTTGCTTTTCCCTCTAACTTGAACATTTCTTCAATTTGCCAGGAAGCTTGCTTCCCAGCTTTCCTCAGCTCTTTATTCAGTCACACACACTCACTCAAAGAGCCTTCTCCCTGTTCCCCGTAAGTCCATTGCCCTGCTTAAGTTTTCTCCATAGCACTTTCCACCTGAAATATTGGAAGTGTATTTACCTGTCTCCATTAAGTTCCAAGCAAGGACATATTTGGTCAGTATTGTTCATGGTTGTATTCACAGCTTCTAGAAAAATTAATCTGGTATACAGTAGGCCCTTCATACATATTTGATGAATAAATGAATGGGGAAATCAGTTTCCCCATCTGTAAAATGGGAATGATGCTCACAATCACTTGAAGTTGCTGTGAGGATAGATGAAATAATCCATATAAAAGAGATTAACACATTATAATAACGTCATATGGTGACAGATGGTAACTACACTTAGTGGTGAACACTGTAATATACAGAATTGTCAATTCACTGTTGTACACCTCTAATATAACATTGTTCAACTATACTTCAAGAAGAAAAAAATAAATTAACACAAAATCTGGCAGAGTGAGGGCTCAATCAACATTAGTTATTGGTATAGTCTCTCACCCCACCACACCCCTACCACTTCTCAAATCCTAAGTGAACCTTGATGGGTGCCTGCCTGGCTCAGCTGGTAGAGCATGTAACTTGATCTGGGGGGTTGTGAGTTCAAGCCCCACGCTCGGTGTAGAGATCACCTAAATGAACCTTGAGGAAAGCAAAACTCTCAGTTTGTACATCTCCAGGATATAGAATTCTCTGCTTATAATTTACATTACAAAAGGACCATTTGCTTTTTCATCTTTATTTTTTAAGATTTTTTATTTTATTATTTGACAGAGAGAGAGACAGCGAGAGAGGGAACACAAGAAGGGGGAGTGGCAGGGGGAGAAGCAGGCTTCCCGCGGAGCAGGGAGCCCGATGTGGGGCTCGATCCCAGGACCCTGGGATCATGACCTGAGCCAAAGGCAGACACCCAACTACTGAGCCACCCAGGCACCCCTTCATTTATTTTTTAGAAAGGGTATAGAGGGAGAGAATCTTTTTTATCAATTTTTTATTTAAATTCAATTAATTAACATAGAGTACATTATTAGTTTCAGAGGTAGAGTACAGTGATTCATCAGTTGCATGTAACACCCAGTGCTCATTACATCACGTGCCCTCCTTAATGTCCATCAGCCAGTTACCCCAAGGAGAGAGAGAATCTTAAGCAGGCTCCATGCCCAGCCTGGAGCCTGACTTGGGGCTGGATCTTGCAACCATGAGATCATGACCTGAGCCAAAATCAGGAGTTGGATGCTTTAACGCACTGAGCCACCCAGGTGCCCAGTTTCTTTTTTCCTATTTTTTTTTTTTAAGATTTTATTTATTTATTTGACAGAGAGAGATAGCGAGAGAGAGAGCACAAGCAGGGGGAGCAGCAGAGGGAGAGGGAGAGGCAGGCTCGCAGCTGAGCAAGGAGCTCGACGTGGGACTTGATCCCAGGCCCCTGGGATCATGACCTGAGCCGAAGGCAGACCCTTCACTGACTGAGCCACCCAGGCGCCCCTCCCATTTGCTTTTTTTTTTTTTAAAGATTTTATTTATTTATTTCAGAGAGAGAGTGAGAGAGAGAAAGAGCACAAGAGGGGGGAGCGGGAGAGGGAGAAGCAGACTCCCTGCTGAGCAGGGAGCCCGATGCGGGACTCGATCCCGGGACTCCAGGATCATGACCTGAGCCGAAGGCAGTCGCTTAACCAACTGAGCCACCCAGGCGCCCCCCATTTGCTTTTTTAATGAAAATTATTTTGATTAACTGATTATCTGTACACTTAATGTTTTGTTTACTAAAAATGTAGAGTTCACCTTAACTGAGGGCATTAGCAACAGTGGGGAGTTAAGAAACCCACTTTCCTTCAATAGCCTTCCTGTACATAAATAGAAAAATAGCACCATCCACTATCTCTTTATACAGTTCATTCATTCATTCAACATCTGTCTTCCATGTGCCCCGTGTTTTACCAGACTCTGCGGGGACAAAGATAATGTTTCTGACCTTTTTTTTTTTTTAAAGATTTTATTTATTTGACAGGAGAGAGACACAGCGAGAGAGGGAACACAAGCAGGGGGAGTGGGAGAGGGAGAAGCAGGCTTCCCGCCGAGCAGGGGAGCCCGATGCAGGGCTCGATCCCATGACCCTGGGACCATGACCTGAGCCGAAGGCAGAAGCTTTAACAACTGAGCCACCCAGGCACCCCAGTGTTTCTGACCTTAAGAGGTTCAGATCCCAACAGGGAAAACAGACCTCTAAGTAAGAATACAATACCAGGCAGTTTGCTATATGGGATGCCGATATGAAGTGCTGTGGGGATGCAGAGTTGGCCTGGAAAGTTGCTAAAGATTTCACAGAACTGCTGCTATGTGCTTCCTTTCTATGAGCTCATAGAATCCTCAAAACAAATGTATAATGCCCCTCTGAGATCTGTACTTTTACCCTCATTTCATGAATGAGGTAACTAAATTCAATTTGAAACTGACTTAATTTACTCTCAATTTAAAAAGTCAGGGGCACTTGGGTGGCTCAGTTGATTAAATGTCTGCCTTCGGCTCAGGTCATGATCCCAGGTTCCTGGGATCAATCCCCACATTGGGCTCTCTGCTCGGTGGGGAGCCTGCTTCTCTCTCTCCCTCTGCCTGTTGCTTGGCCTGCTTGTGTTCTGTCAAATGTGTAAATAAAATCCTAAAAAAAAAAAAAAAAGGCAGGGGCTCAGTTGTTTGGGCATCCAACTCTTGATTTCAGCTTGGGTCATGGTCTCAAAGTCTTGAGGTCAAGCCCCACGTTGGGCTCTGTGCTCAGCAGGGAGTCTGCTGGAGATTCTCTCTCCCTCTCTTCCTGCCCCTCCCTCCCACTCTCACTTTTGCTCACTCTCTCAAATGAATAATCTTAAAAAGAAATGTCAAAGCAAAAAGTGGTTTCTTGTCTAAGCTACTAGGTAAATTGCTTAATGGGGTTTGAATCTAGGACTACCTGATCCCAAAATAGGAAGGGTGTGTGGGGCAGTAGATGGCTCCAAGAACTAGGAGGGAATGGAATCATATAAAGACAAATAGAAATCTCAGAATAGCTAGGCTAAAATTGGAAAACAGGGTGAAGGAATGGCAGAACAGGGGGCCAGCTGTAAATTGCCTCACAAGTTTGTGATTTATGCTGCAGGCAACCTGGAACCTGCTTGCTCAGACATCTTCAAATGGGAATGTGATCTGACTTGTTAAAATGTTAACATGTGGAAGATAAACTGCTGGTAAAAACCAACTGGTAAAAACTCAAAAATCCCTTCACTTTTTTTTTTCTGTAGACAGAGCACTTAAGAGTGTTTTTTTTTTTAAAAGTAGGTTCCATGCGTAATGTGGCACTTGAACTCACAACCCTGAAGTCAAGAGTCACATGCTCTATCAATTGAGCCAGCCAAGCGCCCCCATTCACTCTTCTTCACACAACTAACTGCAAATGACCTCCTCTCATGGGGCGCCTGGGTGGCTCAGTTGGTTAAGCGATTGCCTTCGGCTCGGGTCATGATCCTGGAGTCCCGGGATCGAGTCCCGCATCGGGCTCCCTGCTCGGCGGGGAGTCTGCTTCTCCCTCTGACCCTCCCCACTCTCATGTGCTCTCTCTCAAATAAATAAAATCTTTAAAAAAAAATTAAAAAAAAAAATGACCTCCTCTCAGTATCCTATAAACTCTTGGATGGGACCTCCACTGGAGGTGGTGCCAAGGCAAATGTCAAAAAGGGACTTTTGCTGTGGCCAGAGCTGGCCTGGGAAGCCAGCCAAATGAGACTAGCCTGAGAATGAATCACAGATGCATGGTAGAAGACCAGCACTTCAAATATCAGGTGACCATGGAGAGACCTACAGTGACTGGGTTAAAATTTCCCTTTTCTGGATATCACCAAAACCCCAGGAGATTCTAAGAAGTCAAACTTTTGGTGGGAGGGACAAGGGTCAGAGGGCTTGTCATTTGAATCTGTTCCCAAGACCCACGAAGTATAAACAGTGAGGCCCATTGATAAAAACATCCATTTTTTTAAGTAAACTCTATGCCCAATGTGGGGCTCCAACTCACAATCCAGAGATCAAGAGTCGCATGCTCTACTGACTGCATGAGCAGGGTGCCCCCCAATTTAAAATTTTTCATAATTAGAGTTCAAAGTGCAGACAGAAGTCAAACACCAATAAGCAAGCACTGAACTCTGAGCTGGACCCTGAAGCAGAGATAATCATGACAGGACGTCTCGTGAGCCTGCATCGTTCCCTGCCTGTTCGTCCAGTGTAGTCCTCTCACACTCATCTTTGGCCAATACTTACTCATTCTGTCTCCTTTTCCATCTAGCATGGTGCCTGAATGTTTGCTGGAGGAATGAATTTACACCTTTTCTTTCATTTTGTTCTTAAAAAGAACCGTGTAGGCACATAATGATCACCTAGGGTTGTTCATTAACTGGATGCACAAATCCAATCATGTAAACAATGTAAACACCTTAACAGCTAAGGTATAAAAAAGAAGACACACAAGGAGGGATTCCAGCTTTTTTATTTTCCCCCTTTTACATAAAACAAAGTAGAAGAAATAATACAAGATTAAAACTGCAAAAGTAGTTAATTGGTAGAACACATATACACAAAAAAATCCAGATAGCAAGATAGGCTTATCTACAATGAGGAAACACATGTAAAAATTAAGGTAGTTTGTAGTTTTCATAGGAAACATTAAAAAAAAATCAAACATATGCTACAATGGGTGCCACTGTTTACAGTAATATTGAAGGGGAGAAAACACTTATTTAGGGACAGATACACCATAAGGTCCACCATCAGTGCAGTAAATTCACAAAACTATATTACAGCTAGTTAATCAGAGTTTAAGAACTGTTCCCAAATGTCACATTTTCGGCCCTCAGAGGTTCATGCCTACAGATTTCAGCTATTCTAAATTTCTAGCTACTGAGAGGGAAAATGATTCTAAGACACTTTCCAAGCAGTTACAAAATTTCTGTAGACCAGAGGCCACCTATCGTCGCCAAAAGTCTGCTCTCCCCAGCAGCCCTTGCACTCTTCAGAGAGAGATCTAGGAAAAAAGTCAGATGCCAGCATAAACACCACCTCCTGTGCCAAATCTCTGGGGACCAAAGCAGCCAGCAATTACCTTCAAATAAGAATCTTGAGGCTTACCTTCAAAGGCTTAGTCTGGTCTTGAAAAATTAGTAGGCTAAGGTTATTTTCTACTGAAATGACTCTTGACTAAGTATAGGAAGACTTCTGTCCTTTATTGGCTGGTGTTGAAGTGAAGGTCATAGACCTGAGTCTTAACCTATTACATACTTTAGTTTCAGTCGGCTGAAAACCTGAAATTAAAAATATGCTAAAAATCCTAAACACAAACTTCTGGAAGCCTGCTGTTAAAAAGCCTCTAAGGATCTACTAACTTGGAAGTCTAAGAGCAAGGAGAGACGAGCTCAAAGCCTGTCATATTCCCCGTTTGGGAGGAAAGATCAATGTTTCTTACAAATTACTAAGTTTTTCACAAGGCAGAAACCAGCACATACTAGGGCATGGAATTGGTTTCATTTTATTCCAGAGGATTCTTCTCCCATTGTATAGAAACAGCATGAGGAATGAATCTTAATTGGTCTCTTCATTGGAAGTGGTCAACTTGGTCTCTGTATTCATGAAGCCAGGCAGTTTAAGCAGACTGTGGAAGCAGACAGTAGAACCAGCTTCCTGTAGCCACAGACCACTAACTCGTATCTAGCTAAAGCAAAGATCAACTGGAACAATTATCCAAAGTCACAGTTAACTGTACTAAAAGGTGAAGTTCACCACTATATTATTTTAAAGGAAGTTGCCTAAAAGTAAGAATGCAATTAACCTGGGTGGAGAAAAATCAAAACAAGTCGTACTCACGAATGAGTTGTCCATATAAGGCCAACTGATGAGAATGCATCCAGCTACACTTCACATGAAGACACTATGCATAAAGCCTTACTCGGCAAGTCTGAATTTCTACGCACTAAGGGCAAAAGAGGGAGAGCAAAGAGCTACTTCTGTAACATTTTAGTATCCAGACAGCATAATAGAAACTGTTCCCAAGGACAATGTATATGCCATTCATTACACTGAATAAAGCAGATGCATTATTCATTTTTCTTTTCTTTTTGTTTGAGAAGCTTATTTATCTCCCTTTTGGCCATTCCAATGTACTTCAAAATGATTCCATGCTGGTTTAATCCAGGAAGCAACAGTAAGAAAGTCACTTAAAAATAAACAAAATGAAGGAGACAGCAATTAATTTCCTCTAGATTATTACATTTTATAGAAGTAGTTTCCCAGACTATTAGGCACTCTAATGGGAGGAACCAATAAAAAATCCATTACTTTCATTGTATTTATCCCCGGAAACTTCTGCTATCACACCCCTCAAACCTCAAATAACACACACTGCTTACTTTTACCTCTCGCATGTCACTTTCTACCTTGGTTATTATGTTGTTTTAATTTACTGTATGACCACAAACTCCCAGAAAACAAGGACATGGGTTTTAGTCATCTCTCTATACTCCCAATTCCTCCATCTGTGCCTTAATCTTATAAACACACACTTATTTGTTGACTAAGTTCCAATCAGACTTCAGTGGCCAGAATATGCCTATAGTTCTTCCTCAAAGACTTACCTATCAGATAGGTGAGCAGCAGGTTGTGGACTTGCTGTCCCACCCAAGCAACCGCAGCAAGAGAAACGATCATGGTCATGAAGTACTAAATAATGAAAACAACAAAAATTTATCAAGTCCTAGAAAAAGACTAGGAAGCTTAACTGTAGGATGTTGTTTCAAAGGTTGGAAAATAATCCAGTATTTATTACCACTTTTCTTTAAAGAGACCTGGTATTTATACATTATATAAAATCCATAGAAAACTCCACTAGATCTACTTTATAAAATTTACACACATTCCCTCCTAGAATTACTATAATTCTCTGTATAAATTAATTTACAATACATTATACTACTTTTACAATTAATAATTCACATTGTGACCTTATGTGAAGCTAAGAGATAAGAGAACAAATGCTTTTTATTTGTCTTTTATTTCAGTAAGTAAAAAGAAACAAAAATTTTGCTCTACTAGAGTACAAAATTAAATGGAAATGTCATTTAACTTCCAGTAATTCAGTCTAATTCATACAAACATTTATGAATGTACTCAGAGGAGTTAAACCAATGGATAATGATAAATATCAAACTACTGAATATAAATATTAAACTATTAAAACAAAAAGGCTATCATTAGACTACAATGAAGTAAAAATAGACCCAATCTTAAAATTTTGCTTTACTGAAATAAGTCAAAACTAAAAAAGTACCATTTTAGGCTTTTCTTCCTTTAGTGTAAAGAGGCGTTTCCACCAGCCCACAGCTCTGCGTCGAGTTTTTACCAGATTGCTACAAATTTCATGGAATCTTTGCTGTTGCTCAGTGGTCCTACAAAAAAATTTTCCCCTTCACTATAAGTCTTTATAGTAAACAGAAATATATCATCCTCTCAAATTTAAAAAGCTATCCCCTAAAAAAAGTTTAAATAAAAAACAATTCACATTATCTTATAATCGTGAAAGTTTCTGTACCATTAAGACACCATGGAAAACTCGGGAATAAGTTTTTACATAAAGACATGTGTATGTACAAAGCAATGGTAATCCGTGCTTCTAAAACCACATTTGGTTAATTATAGTAACAAAAGATTCAAGGCTACTATGGGCCATGCAGAAATCAGTATAAATTAATTTCTCTACTCCTATATTATTTTTCAAATCCAAAAGAATTCTGGGTTGTAGCCCATCAGTGTCTCACTATTTTGAGGAAGATGTGAAGTTTCTACCCTGCAGCTCTATCTGAGCACTCTTCACTAAGATAATAACTACTGCATTCCAAGCATAATACCCTCAGCTGGGCTTCAGACACTTGATGCCAAGGCAGCAACAAACAGCTCAAATCCAAATTCTTTATAAATTTAGTCCCAGTGAGGGAAAATATAAACAAAACAGCAGTAAAAATATAAAAAGATCCTCCAAGAAAGCCTTTTTTAATGTTTTTTGGATTCTGATTTAAAAAAAAAAAAGGTCACCCTTATACTGTCTTTGCTATACAGATATATTGGCGTAGAACCTACACTGGGGGGTAGATTCCTTTTGCTCCTCTAGTTCCGGTCCCTGTAAAACTGCAGTGATAGATACAGCAGAAGGGTTCCTGATGAGCCCTGGAACTTCTTGTAAACAACTAGAAGTTAAACGCCGTCAATGGTCAAGGCTGAATTGTGGCTATGCAACAGTGTTCTTCCTTCCTCATTAAGATAAAAAAATTTTAAAAAAGATCAAAAAATAAAATTGCTCTGGACTGAGCCACATACTGATTACCATGAAACTACCAGTATTTCTTTCTGAAAACTTTTCTCCAGGAGTTATGAATTAGCAGATTAGAATGTCATCTGACTAATAAAGTCAAGGTCAGAAGATTTCCTTTGTTAAGTTGCTACATTACATGGTTACAAACTTGCCCAAAAAACAGCAGCCTAATTCATTACTACATGTGAAAAACAATTCAAAGGGCATTTCCTAACACTAATCTGTTCTGCTAGAGGGGAAACATTTTTAAATAAAATGCTTAATTATCCCGTAATTTAAGCAAATTCCCCTAAAATGTCCAAATTTGTTCTTAAAGATCCATAAGGCATGTATTTAAAATTATTTATTTTACAGAATTATTTTATAATTTGCTATTATCAGGGGAACAAAAAAAAACTAAAGGCACATGTAGACTACTGATCAAATTAAACAATCAAGGGAGAAAAGCAACTAGGACCAAAAAAAAAAATCTACTCCAGCATCTAGTTTTGTTGATTATTTGGATCAAAAGTGAGAAATGCAACATTCCAGAGGGAAGTTAAAATACTTTAATGCATCTATTCTGAAGCACTTGCTATGCATTTAGCTAACTACCACTACACTGTGTCAACATCAACCTTAAACACAAGATGCATCTTAAGAGTCAAAATATTTCACAGCACTCAGAACAGTGCCTAACAAAAAAGTAGACATTCAATAAATAGCTGCTCAATAAATGGACAAAAATTTACGTTACTGCTTTCATATTCATTCAAAAATAGCCTGCAAACTATAGCATCTTAAATATCAAAGAAAATAAATATAAAATATAAACATACTATTTCTATGGAAAGCTCATTATGAGTTCTGCAATATTTGATAAAACATTACCTCAAAAAAACCTCACTTCAATAAAAAGGTCTAAAAAGGAAAAAAAGGCGAAATAAATGCTAAGGTCCCTGGGTGGCTCAGTCAGTTAAGCCTGCCTTCAGCTCAGGTCATGATCCCAGGATCCTGCTCAGCTGGGAGTGTGCTTCTCCCTCTGCACCCCGCCCCCCCCGCACCAGGCTCCTGCTCGCGCTTGCAAAAATAAATAAAATCTTAAAAATAAATAAATAAATGCTAAACTGTAAAAGAACTATGAAGATATAAGTACTGGAAATTCATGATTTATAACTGAATCAGCTAAGAAACTCTTCATATAAAAGCAACAATCCTAACCCCTACGTATCCAATAGTTAGACAATTCTTTTTTTTTTTTTTTTAAAGATTTTATTTATTTATTTGAGAGAGAGCACATGAGAGGGGGGAGGGTCAGAGGGAGAAGCAGACTCCCTGCTAAGCAGGGAGTCCGATGCGGGACTCGATCCAGGGACTCCAGGATCATGACCCGAGCTGAATGCAGTCGCTTAACCAACTGAGCCACCCAGGCGCCCTAGTTAGACAATTCTATGTGCTTAATTGCAGCACACTAATCACAGCCACCAGGTTCAGTAACTTCACAGAAATTAGCCAAATCATTATACCACCTACCATTTATTGGAGCCAAAAATTCTAGGAGCTAGAATGGGAACAAGGTAGTCAGCCAAGCACAAAAACATAACAAAACAGGAAACACCGGACAGAACAGATGGATCTAGATAGTAGATAGTCCTGTTTAAAAAAAAAAAAAAAATTAATGGTTAGAAAAACAGTCATTATTATTCCTAGCTGAAGATGTTTATTCACTTAAGTCTTTTGGGTCTCAAAGATGTTATCTGCCTTTTTCATTCTCAGTTTCTCACAAGTGGTTTTCCGGGAAGCTTCAGAATGTGATAACATCATAGTTGCAATGATTAATGTAAATATCAAAGAAAAAAGCTCCTTGGGGTCCTCAATACTGTTTAGGAGTGTAAAGGGTCCTAAAGGCCAAAAAGTGTGAGAGCCACTGATTTATTCAATTGCTTTAAGTTACCGAGTTTACTAAGTACTACAAATTCTGAAAACTAGGAGAACTGCTCTAAGAAAAGGCATTCTTTACAGATTACACATTACAAAAGACTTAGGCACTTTCAAAAATGGAGGCTGTGTATTACCTGGGCCCTTTTTAATAACAAGCACAATCCACAGTAATTTAATAGCTCACTTACAGAAACACCAAAGAAACCACACCCATGATGGCAGGTGGAAACCAGGCTCTTTCCCATCTGAGGACTTTATCAGCCATCAGCATCACTTCTCCCCATCCCTGCAGCTGCTCTTCCAGACTTGCAGTCTCTGCAGCCTACATAAGACCAACATGTAAAGCGATCATTTTACTACTCCCAACATTTCTGTGCTTCCTAGAGAGTTAAATTTTTTTAAGACACCAAGAATGTAAAACAGCTCTCAACCAAGTCACTATCTTAAATTAGTTCCTAAAAAATTCTGCAAATTTGGTACCAAAGACAGAAATCCATTTGGGGTCGGGGGGGAGGACAACCTATCATTTAACAATCACCTTCCAAGTCCAAGCACTGGGCTACTCTTCATACCTCATGTAACAATCCTTATAGAGCCCCTCATAGTGTGTGGGATAATGAGACCCATTTAACAAAGAAAGTGACCTCAGAATAGGTAACTAGCTCTCTCAAAGTCATGCATTACTAAGTGGCAGCACCCAAAATATAAAATTAGATCGCTTTAAATTTGCTCATTTTTCAGGTGGTAAGAACTGATCTGTTTTGTCATTTCATTGATTTATACCCCTACTTCTAAATCCATTAGGAAACCCTCTCCTTGAACAGCATTCAATTTTTAAAATAGCTTTGTGTAATGGAATCATTTAGATGCTGGCATCAGTTGCACAATTAAGTAAAACTACTTTCACCAAATTACATGAGGCATCTTAAGCTCAATATATCTCCTCAATACAATGAGTGCTTCTTACACTTACCAGGACATTTGGTTAGACTTCAAATTTCTCTGCAAATCTGACAATCTGCTGAAAGTAGACTTCTAGAATGAGTCAATGTGGCAAAAAGCCCCTAAACTGATTTTGGTACAGGAAAAAGAACTGAAAGAAACCCATGTGCCCTTATAAATGTTATCACTGGGAAATATACAAAAGACAGAGGACAGTGCAGCCCAATCTTAATAAAGATGCTATCTATCTGTGCCACACTCATCACTTAGGTGACTTCAACATTTCTGACTTTATATATCATGCTTGATATAGTTAAATATGAGATTACTATGTGCCAGAAACTCTTTAAGTATTTTATATGCTTATACTTTAATTAATCCTCCCAATATGCTAAAAGGGTGGTATTGTTACAAACCTCATTTTACACATGAAGTAACAGATACAGACAGATTAAAAGATCTGAACCCAGGAAATCCAAAGCCAAAGGCTTTGTTCTCCTTAAAGTTACACTGCTCTGCTGGAAAGAGCAGCTGAACTCCAGGCCAGGATCTGTCATTTCAATAAACTGTGTGAATTTGGGCAATTCTTTGTGCTTCAAGCAATCCTCTAAATGGAACCTGGCTGGGGCTAACTATGCTAACTAAAGAGAAGTGTGTTTGTGTGTGTTTAAACGAACAGGTCATGAATTTCTAGAAACCAATGCAAAATGAAAATCTCGCACAATCAAAACTTCCCTGCAAAGTCACTTAATTCATTAGCACCTGGGCTCTTGAATATCAAACGTCAAAGATTAAATTCTTTGGTTCCTCTATTCATTGTGGCAACGGACAAAAGGCAAGGATTTCTCTCGTTTTTGCCTAGATCGAGCCGTGAAACTCGTAGTGAGGTTAAATTTGTCCGCCTGTGATACGTCACTGCAGTTCTTTCAGACCCCTGCTTATTCTAAAGTCATCCTGTGACACACACACACCCCTCCCTTACAAACTCCAGACAAACGCAAGGTCCTCCCACTGTCCTTCCTGCTGGACCCTGGTCCCAGTTCCCCGCGGTTTAAGCTGTGCCAGCTCTAACAAATTTCGGCAGCAGCCCTTTGACCCTCCACCCCTGGCCAAGTATGGGGGAAAAGAACGAAAGGACAGCCTGGTTGAAATCAAAGAGAGGGAACCTCGGGTATGACTGGGGGCCTGGGGCTCAAAAGCGCTCGACAGGCCCCTCGCGGCCCTCTGCCCCAGGTTTCACCCCAGGCTTATCGCAGGCCCCCTTCTCCCACTTCCTCTTCATTCCCTGTTCGCGGTGCGAGATCACGCGCCCTCCTCACCCCATCTTGTACCTTCCCCAGGGGATGTTAGGAGTCGACACGTCTAGTGACCGCCACACTGCACCTACCCAAGAGGCCCAAGGGGCGGGCGTCGTCGCCTACGCCTGGGAACCGGGAGGGAAGGACCGGGCCCACCAAGGGTGATAGGAACGAGGCCGCAAGCGCCGCCAGGCTAAGCCCACCCAAGTCCGGAGGCCCTGCTTGGTTCCCTCACGACTCACCAGCAGGTTGGTGCTGCGATTATCTCCCTCCGCCATCGTCCCTGAGGTGCTGCCTTAGTGGGCGCACACCGCCCCCCCCCAAACGAGCTTTCCACAGAGACCCACACAGCGACCCTAGCGCGAGGACACGCCCCGCAGGCCGCTTATATAGGCCAGCTACCTTTCCCGACAGTCTCCGCGAAGCCCGCTCCTCATTGGGTGGATTGAACTCAAGTTTCGGGGGAGCCCGACCAACCGCTGCCCAGCGCATGACTTGAAATTGAGGTCAAAGGAGACGGAGGCCGCTCAGGGCGAGGGGGCGGGGACAAGGAACAACCAACCAGCGCCCAGGAGCGGTGTGACGCCCCGCCCAGGTCTTTCGGAAGCGGTTGAACGGCCGCTGCCGTTTTCCCCCCCCCCCCCCCCCGCGGCTTGGTCTGTCCGCGGTATAACCAGGGGTGGCGGCCATGGTAGCTCTCGGGCCCTCTTCTGCTGGAGTTGAAAGCAGCTAGGGAGACTTGATGGAATTGAGTCCTTGAAGAAACAGGACGCGCATTATCAGGCGAAGGGCAGAGATGGGCGCGTGACGCTGACCTCGCTGTGATCAAAGGGGCCTGGTGCCCGTCGCTCTCGCCGCGCCCCCCTCCGGCCGTTCCGTCTCATCCCTGGTCTGGCCGCTCTGGCCCGGCCCCTGGGCAGTTTAGCCCAGACTTGAGACGCGGACACTCGTGCCCACCCCATGAGGTTTTGAGGGCGAGTGGAAGAGCTGTTTCTGTAAATTGTCGGCAGTTTGCCCCATCTAACCATTAAGAGTAAGGCCTTAGCTAGATGGAGGAAGGAGGGGGGAATCTGGCATAGTTCTCCAACTTGGGGAAAAAAGCACCGATTTACAAAGGTGGCTTATTTATGTGGGTCTTCAGGGAAATCCTTTGTGGGACAGGGCGTTTCGGTTACTTATGAAACGATGAGCTCCTTCTCCATGAAGGGTCTGGTTTTTGACAGAACCTTGCTTACATTGGAGGTCTTGCTAAGGAAATACGTAAACCCTCTCCTAAGCAGTGGGATTCATCAGTAATTTAGGAACTAGAGTAACTACTAGATAATACCAAGATGAATTACTTCCACGTCTTTTCTCTGCAAGATTTCAAAATGCATTAAGTGCTTTGATTTTCAGTAATTAGTCATGCCAAATGTTGACCTGGTCAGAGATGTTTCAGGAAAACTTACCATAGCTTTTACCTTTCAGCCTTTTATCTTTTTTATAATCACCTATATTATGCCACAAATTTATATTTATTTTAAAAGAATTCCTTAAATAACTACCCAGATTCTTAAGAGAACACATGCTGCCCCTAAGAAAGCCAGTGGGGACAGGAGCAGTAGGAGTTTCAAGGAAGGGTGTGAAATTTACCATGGATCTTGGGGATGGGGGGAGCATCCATGGGGGCAGAAACACTTGAGAAGGGAAAGAAAGCCTTTGCAAAGGAAGGGGACTCTTCAATAAAGGGCCACTTTGGGGGGAAAATACGGTTTGTAGGTAAGAAGCAGCCAGTTGATACAGAGATCCCATTGGGGGAGATTTTAAAGCTACGAAGTTTGAGGAGCAGGCCCTGGCCTCCCTCTTCAAAAGAAAATTAAAAGGTCCCAATCCGCAGCCACATAGTGAATGTATTAAGCACTGAGTGCAAAATCTTGGTATAGACACAGAAGTACCTCCTTCCAAGGAAGCCACAGAATTTTTATGCTTTAAAAATGACATTTCTACTTTGGGAAATCAGTCTCTGCTACAAAATGCTTCTGGTTCACCCAAGTTCCCAATGTACAACCTAAGACTTCAACACCAGCTTGTGAAATTGAGGTAGGTGAAAAAAACTGAAGCAACTCAAGCAGCACAGGCTCTCCTCTCCCCAATATTTTTGTTACTGAAGGAATGTGCTCCCACACCTATTTGCAACTTGATAGTCCAGGAGCACTGGTACAAGGTCTTTCTGTAAACTTCCAATTGGTTTAATTATTTAAAAACACCTACCCTTAGTGCTTTCTTTTGAGCTTTGTTTTTGTACTACAAAAAGAGGATATGAACTTTTGAAAAGTGCCCCATGACAACAGTTAACATAAATCTTATAATGATCTAGCAACAAAATGCAATCTGATTTCCAGATATTTAAAACAAGCCAGACATTTTAATTCTATTTTCCTTCAGAGCTTTCACACCCCAGGGGAATACACATATCAATAATGTCCTGTGGTTTTGTTTCTCAATACTGACAAAGTTAAGCTTAACAAATTACACAATAGTAGAACTTACCCATAGAATTAAAATTTTCACTGCTGCTCAAAAATACTATAGTACTTTGAGGATTTAAAAAAAAAAAAAAAATACAGGGGCACCTGGGTGGCTCAGTCGTAAAGCATCTGCCTTCGGCTCAGGTCATGATCCCAGGTCCTGGGATCGAGCCCTGCATCGGGCTCCCTGCTCGGCGGGAAGCCTGCTTCTCCCTCTCCCACTCCCACTGCTTGTGTTCTCTCTCCCTCTCTCTCTCGCTGTCAAAAACTAAAATCTAAAGAAAAAAAAAATTACTTTGAGTGGTGCCTGGCTGCCTCAAGTCAGTAGAGCATGTGACTCTTTTTTTTTTTTTTTTTTTAAAGATTTTATTTATTTATTTGACAGAGAGAGACATAGTGAGAGAGGGAACACAAGCAGGGGGAGTAGGAGAGGGAGAAGCAGGCTTCCCCGCGGAGCAGGGAGCCCGATGTGGGGCTCGATCCCAGGACTCTGGGATCACGACCTGAGCTGAAGGCAGACGCTTAACGACTGAGCCACCCAGGCGCCCCAAGCATGTGACTCTTGATCTCAGGGTTGTGGTTTAAGTCCCACATTGGGTGTGGAGATAAAAAATAAATTATTAAAAAAAAAATACGTTGAGAACTGAGCTTTAAAAACATTTTTGGAGGTATTAATACTTTTAAAAAACCAAACCTCTACCCATATTCCAAAAGTAAGTTTTCTGGAACCTACTTCAACCAATAAATTCAGAGCTTAAATGCTACGTCTTTTAAGACTTTATTTTCTGAAAAACGTATTTCATACAATCTTTGCTGTGTTAATGCAAATATGCACAAAGTAGGCATGTATTTTTGTTTTCCAAAAGATGCATTATGAACATTTTTCAGGAAGCTGGTGTGATTTATTCAACTTTTAATCTTAAATACAATCACAAAATTATATCCATCAGGAGGCATTACAACCTTTTGTACAGAGAAGCCACTTTATTTATACAATGTTACTAGGACAAGGAAGATTCAGTTCAACTCAACTTGCTCTGATGGTAAGGGTAAATTAACAAGTGAAGTATGCTGCTGCCACTGACATTACAAGTGGAAATATAAGAGAAATTTAAACCAGAAAAATAACTGACACAAGAACTTGAAACAGGAGCTGAAACTTGGACTGCCAGGAAAAGAAAAAAATCAGCCTGTTTTGAAAGAAAAACATTCTACAAGCCTGCATTTCAGAACAACATGCAATTCCTGGAGTTTACCATCTTCAAAAATCAAACTCATTGTATGACAGTTTTACAGTAGCACAACAAACAGCTTTTCCCTAGTAAGCCCAAATTCCCATAGAAAACAAGGGACTCCCAAGGGGTTCCTGTTGTACAACTAACCCTTGAACCTGGAGAGCTTCTCAGTCAGAGTCCATTTGCCCTTTTGTAAATAAGGGATGGTGACACTGTTACCCAGGCCTAAAAAGCAGGAAAAGTGCAACAAACTCTTAGGGGTTCATAATACAGTGGATTTCCCCTTCTGCAATGTTTGGAAAAATTTGTAACACTAAGCTAGTTTTCCCCATTGGAGGAATGTTCCTAATACAAACCATGTATTGAAAACAAAATCTACCTTCTTTAAGTGACCCTTACATCACTATAGTCTACCTCCTTGATTTTAGGGGGGGGGGGGCGCGGAGGGGAGTCCTAGCTCTAAATTACTGACATTTTACAAGCCCAAGATAGAGAATGGAAGGTCACTGGTTTTCACATTCATCTAACTTCGTCTAAAACAAAGGTACGTGTGCTAACAGTAAAGCATTCACTGATTTTTGATGTATATGAATAGGACTAACAGGCTAACTGTAGGTGCTTCCTTTAATATGAAAAGAATTAGGAGAAAAGAAGAACCAGCTCCTTTGATTTTAGTACTGCCAAAACAAGTAAGCCCCCAGAGTAATTACAAATATGTGGAGGATAATAGGCCAGGAAGACTTTTCAATTTAAAGTACTGCCTATAATACCGCAGATTTAAAAGGACCTAAGATTGCACATCAACTCTAATATTTGGCTGTACTTGCATTGCCCTGCTCGGCATATTTTAATGGCTCTTTCCTTAAATTTCACACATCAGAACAACTACAATTAAACAAAAACAATGCAGATAACACCAAACACAGACAATATTAAGAAAACTACATACTAAGCTTAGGTAATAGTGGCAAGTGTTAAGGGCAGAAGTGATGGAAGTTTTTCTTTGTATTACAAACCCTCACCCAAGACCTGGAGTTTGGGCTCTAAAAAAACAATTTAGGGAAGCAATCAAGAGCTTGATTATCAGTTCACACACAGAAATCTCACATAGCTCAAAAACAACTCACCACAAGTGCCAGACACAAAAGAATGTTAATAATCATCTAGCAAACTATGTTAAGAACTCATGACCAGAAAGAATGAGATCCTGCAAGACACAAAAGAAAAACTAAAAGAGAAATACACACAGCTCCATAAACCAACTAAGCCTCCACAGCTTTGTAGAGATACCAACTAAAATTCAGGCAATTTTAGAAAATCAAAGACAACAAAACACTTAAGATAAACTTCCATTTCCAAGGGTACTCTGAATTGAAGAAGAGGTTGTGGGTTATTATATACCCCCTGAATCTTAGAGAGAGAGAGAGAGAGAAAGGAAAAGAGAGGAGCAGATCCCTGGTTTTCCACAGGTATTTTGTATCATCAAAAATGACTTCATAACGGAAGCACTCTGAACTTTATTTTACAAGATAATCCCCCAAATATAGCCCCATCTTCTCAATCTGCTCTATCACCAGGACCTTTCACCAGTGATTAAATCTGCAGAGTTTGCTTGTTAACAGTTCAAAATACCAAGGCTACTCGGCAGAATGACTTCCCAGAGGAAGCCAAACTGCACGGACTGGGGTCTTACTGTCCAGAGTGCAGTAATAAGTCCTCAGTTATTCACATCTGCCCCACAACCAAACATGTATATGCCACACTGTTCTCTGAGGGACCATTTTCAAATAAAAGTGACGGATAATTTACCAGAGGCACAGGTTTCTGATATAAAGCTGTTTTGTTTTTGCTTGGGTAAGGTGCCAGGTACCTCTGAAGCCTGAAATTCACAGGCAGTAAAATTCACCCATTTCATTTATCTTCTTTACCAAAGAAAAAGCAATTTCTGAATACTACCTGTAGGGACAAACTAGTGTGAACTTGTTTTATCACTGTGATAAAAGTTTTTTCCTCACGACAATAAAGAATGTTGCTGAAAAGACTTTACTTTTGAGAGAGCGGAGGTAATCAAGTGATGAATGCAGTAGCTCCCACACAGCCTCTAGGAAATAAAGCAGCGTGCATAACACAGTATGGCATTATTGTTCCGGATAGGTTGTTTTGATTGTGAAAATAAGGTTCAAATGAATGAAAAAAATAAAATTTGACACACTAGGTTCCTTAACTTGCTATTAAGACACACGGGTATTTGAAAATACCACCTTTCTTGCAATGCTTGCCTAAGTACTAGAAAAGCACTGAGATGCATTCTCTCATGGGTATGTGAAGATTATAGATTAATGTGGCAATCAGAATACAGAAAAGGCCAGAGCTATGTGGAATTTTTCCTTAATATCCTTCAAGTTTGTCTGTGAAGACTGGCAACCAGAAATGATCACAGTCCTAACCTCTAAAATGCAGGAAAAATGTTCTCAAACAATCAAGATTTTGTGTTCTACTTTGTGTTGATACGTGATTTTACGAATCCTATTCTAGTCTCGATTTTTATTTTGGATCAACAATTCAGCTTACAATACTGAAGTGCAATACTAAATTTAAGGAACCTTGATCATGAATTCACAGCAAACTATTAAAATTGTGCAAAAAGTAAAGTACTTCACAGACTAATAATTGAACTTAAGAAAAGATGGTGGTGGTTCTCATCTTTGCTGATGTTTCACGTACATGTCCTAAAATGCCAGGTAAACTAAAGCAATTATAATTTACGAAGTGGAAATTAAAAGTTGTATCAAATGAGAAAACTGAATTAAAAAACATCTCACTCTACCTCCACCAGAACATCACTTTATTGTTAATCTGTCATCAACAATGTAAAACTCTAATAGGTATTCTATCCTGGTTTTTAAAAAGGTAAAAGATTACATTGGATTAGCTACTTTCTATGAAAGAAACTACAGCAATCGCAGAAGAGGGAAAATTTGAATGACCTCCCAAAAATGCACACTATAAGCAAAGGGGAGTGTACATTAAATCAAATGTCTGTTAGATTCATTACTTTTGAATGCACAGTGACAATTCTGGAAACTGTACATGATAGAATCACAGAAATGACTTAAATAACCAGAATTGTATTTTGTATGTGATCATCAGACCTTTAAACAATCCTTGAATTTTCCATGTTATTAGTCATTTTGGAGAAATTTCTGTTTATCACTCCAAATGTAAGTTGTTAACCACATTGAGATGGAAGCATATGAAATACAAGGATTGAAATAAAAGTAAATTAGAAAGATGGCTAATCTACTAGATCAGGTAAAGGGGGGGAGCGGGTAGATGATGTGGGATTAGGGAGGAGGACAATGGGTAGTTTTTTTTTTCCCTTCATTTCAGAAGTAAGTTCTTCCAATGTAGTGTATCTGTTACATAGCTCTCCATTTCCAGTCCATTTCTGAAATTCTTATCGCATAGCCTTTTTGTACCTACTGGTCAACCCAACCAGTACTGTTGCCAAGCAACAAGTGTTACACGAGAATCTGAATGCATCAAATCTTCCTTGGCTGTGATTTCTTCGCGGCCCCAGTTTTCTCTGTTTCTGAGCGGGGTTTGTTTTTTCCTGGATTGTACACACAGGGTCAGGTGGAATGGAGTTCCAAATCACTCTGTGCTCCGCGGCATCCCGATTTCTTTCTGCAGCTAACCTCCTGACACGTTTGCAGCTGTTCTGTGGCAGAAAGACAATCTCCATGTTCAGGCGGTGAGCTTTCTTTCTTTCACCCTTGACCCTGGGGTTGCAGGCCATGGTGTTGGGCGTATCCCTGAGTGCAGCTGTCCTGCAGGATTCACTTCCTAGCGCACCGAGATTTCCTAGGGTTCCTCAGAGTAAGCCCCCAGTTGCATCACCACCGACTGTGGTGTGGCTTTGGATGCCTGAGGCTGAGTTGATTCTGGTGGATGTCTGACCTCGCTTAACCAGACTCATCTACTGTCTCACCATTCATACCCAGGCTGTCCAACCTTCATACAGCTGAGCCAAGTTATCTAGATTAGTTGCTTCCTTAATGACATAGTCAACCTGTAAAAGTAGGCAGGAGAATATTTTAAACAATTTAGACTTTTAAAGGACATATATGAGTTCTAGGAGTTGTTTAAGTTTCTAATCACCCAGATTAATAACCCAAAGGATGTATAGTTGCTATGGGGGAACGGTTAAGTAACCTGAGCTTCTCTCATAATTCCACAGCCTACAAAATGTGTGTCTTGGCAAAGTTACAATCCCTTTGAGCCTTGTAAATCCTTAGATGAAGACAGAACCCCCACTGACCCCACAGGTGCTCTTGGGGTTAAACACATGAAGTCACTAAGTAAATGCTTAAGCAGTGTAAAAAAAAAAAGCGCATAGCAGATTCTGAAATACAGTTGGGTGCTCGACAAATGTCTATTGATTCTGACTCAGCTAAATTTTCCTTTATAGTAAGAGATATAATCATCTCTATATCCACAGAATCCAGAGGGCCCAATTGTATGTTAAATGCTCAATATATGGCTGCTGAATGACGACTTATACCAAAAGTTGTGCACCAAGATCTCTACACTTACCGCCCCGCCCCCGTGAGCCCATTAACTCTCTTTCATATAAAATTTAGTAACACAATAAAAAGCACCATAGCCAACCATCCTTCAAACAAATGAACAGACAGCTAAAGATAGACAGTCCTGGAGCACCTTGTGGCTCAGTCAATTAAGGGTCTGCCTCTGACTCAGGTCATGATCCTGGGATGACCAGGATCCATTGTCTGGGATGGAGCCCAGAGTCCTGCTCAGCAGGGAGTCTGCTTCTCCCTCAGCCTTTGCCCCTCCCCTGGCTCATGTGCACGCTCTCTCTCTCTCAAATAAATAAAATCTTAAAAAAAATGAAAAGAAAAAAAAAGACCATCCTGAAAGTACACAAGCCATTAACCTACCAGAAAGCTTCTGAAGCAAAGATACCCCTAACTCATTATTATCCATGTGTTTTGTTTTGTGGGTTGTTTTTTTTTCCCCCCAAACTTGACAATTTCTAAGGAAATAATTCTTGACCAAGAAGAGTTTAATTTCAGGTCCTACACAGCTATGTAACAGCATTTAAAATATAAAAAGGACCTTTTCTTGCTGATGTTAAAACTGAATTGTGGATGTCAAAACATTAGAAAATAGGATATTCACAGTCTCAAATTTTTTTTTTTGAATTTTTTATTTATTTATTTGACAGAGAGAGAGAGATAGCGAGAGCAGGAACACAGCAGGGGGAGTGGGAGAGGGAGAAGCAGGCTTCCTGCCGAGCAAGGAGCCCGATGTGGGACTCGATCCCAGAACCCTGGGATCATGACCTGAGCCGAAGGCAGACGCTTAACGACTGAGCCACCCAGGAGCCCCACAGTCTCAAATTTTTACCCCACGGAAGAAAAGGTACATTTTAATTAATTAATTAATTAATTAATTAATTAATTAATTAATTAATTCTCCTGAATTAGAATTCAGGAGAACACTATCCTTGACCAAATGACCTAACTTAATAACACAGAAGATGGCACACACAAAGACACATCACTGACATAGTATCCCTGCCAAAAATGTTGATTCCTAATTATGAGGAAAATATCAGACAAATACACAGTGAGGCACATTCTACAAAATGACTGGTCTGAACACATCAGAAAGGTCAATGTCATAAAAGGAAAAAAAAAGAAAATCCTCAGGAACTGCTCTAGATATTAAAGGCAACTAAAAGTAGAACAAGTATATATGAAATTCAAGATGAGCCTTGACTAGATCTGGGGGGGCTAAGCAATAAAGGCCATTTTGGGATAACTGAAGAAATCTGAATATGGACTGCATGTGAGTTAACAGTCAATGTTAACATCAATAGTGAGTTTCCTGAGTTAATAATGTTTTGTTTAGGAGACATATATTGAAATATTTAGGCACGAAGTGTTGTGTCTGTAACTCTCACAAGGCTCTGAAAAACAGTGTATGCATACACATACACAGAAAGATGAAGCAAATGTAGGAACACAACTGGTTTACTAAATCTAGGTAAAGAGTACATGGACATTCCTACAACATTTCTGTAGGTTTAAAAATTTCAAAATAAACAGCCAGGGCAGGGGGTGGGTATTCATTCTCAAATTTATATATACAATTTTAATAACACTCATGAGAAAATTTCAGAGTAATGACTTCAGACAAACTGACACCCCCAAACACTTTATAGATACTATTCCTGCACCCCAAACTTCACCCTGGTTTCACTGGAAACCTTCAGATAGTCCTCTTTAAAATGCAAATTAACTGCTCTCTGGTGGAGGACAGAGAGGGGGTCAAGTCACACGTTAAATCTGTTAGAAGAGGGCTGGGGAGAAAGGAAATGTGCTAAAAGGGTAGAGTCAGAATAAAACAGTGACTATTATTTGACAACTCCAGAGCTACCATTACTCAAAATTTTCTGAATTCTGAAAATAAATTTCAGTTCCTTATTTCTTGATGAACCACCAAGGACATGGGTGAGGGTATCCTTAAACCTGTACTGTTTCAGCAGCATTAAAATGGCTAGATCGAGTTTAAAAAATGGTCACCTGTTCAGCAACTGACATCCTCCTATTCGGATCAACATCACGGCCCTCTAGCTTGGCTTTCACCCTCTTCCACACACTCACTGCATAGGAGTTTCTCTCTTGCACAGCTACGAAGCAACGGAAACATACGTTAAGTCAAACCAGCACTTTGTATAAATATTTAATGCATCCATATTCTAACTAATTACCTTTCCCCGTTTTTGGGTCTCTGACGGCCTTTTTAGGACTACAAGCAACACTCTTGCCAGTTCCTGGAATGGTGCTTGGTGGAGTATCTGCTGATGTGGCAAGATTTTTCTGAATCAGCTTTCTAGCATTCTGTGACATGACATCAGGCTGAGTCTTCTGGCCAGTGTTGCTCCGGACTGCTATAGAGAAAGATTGGGTGGCTCAATTCACACGTAAACAGAAGAGATGGAGGGAGACAAAGAGGAGAGAGCAGGGCAGTGCTCTCTCAAACATCAACTACAAATGTACAGCCATGAAAAGAAATATGATTTTACAACCTTAAAGTCCTTATCCCTTGAAATACTGCCCTCCTAAAAATACAACCTGAAGAGCTAGACATTCAAAAACAAATTTGTGCAATGATGCTCACTGCCTGTTGTGGCATCAAAAAACTATAAATATATTAACTGTCCAACAATGTGGGATTAATATGGTAAAGACATAGAATGACATATTAAATTGGGGCATTAAGTCATTTTCTAAAAGATTCTCTGATGGCAAGGAAATTCCCAATTTAATATTAAGTGGGAAAAGGCAACAAGAACTGCATTCACAGAACGATCCCAATTTGTGCATGTGTGTGCGCACATATACACACAAGTCCAACAAGAAATATGTAATGGTTTTACCTCCAACTGGAATGAAACTACCAATTTTCCTATTTTTTAAAAATTTTCCCTGACAAGCATATATTTTATATTCATAAATCATTTAAAGAAAGGATTTAAGCACAAGATATTTCTACTTTCTCACACAAGTACCTTTTTTTTTTTTTTTTTTTAAAGATTTTATTTATTTATTTGACAGAGAGAGAGACAGCGAGAGAGGGAACACAAGCAAGGGGAGTGAGAGAGGGAGAAGCAGGCTTCCCGCCGAGCAGGGAGCCCAATGCGGGGCTCGATCCCAGGACCCTGGGATCATGACCTGAGCCGAAGGCAGACGCCTATCGACTGAGCCACCCAGGTACCCCGTTTCTCACACAAGTACTTTTAAAATTAAACCAAAATGTGTTCAGTTTGAGTTGTGACAGAGTTTAAGAAAGCCCTTTAAAAAGGTGATGACTACGAACATATTAGACACTTAAAAGTATAATGAAACACCTTAGCATCTATGTGTACATTATTAACAGATCAAGATTCAGGTGTTTTTTGAAGGAGAGAAGTCATACCTGCAGCAAAGGATGGCTGATAAGTAGCAGATGACGTTGGACTCGAACATTCATTTGTTGCATCGGTGACTAAGGGTGATGCAAAACCCACTAAATTATTATAGATACTGAAATACAAAATAAAATAGCTTATTTATGAAATGCTTCACCAGGTAACTGCTTATAAATATGAACAAAACTGAAAAAAACGTAGCTGAATTAAGCAAAACTTACTACACCAGATGTTTTGCTTATGTTCTGACTACATTTTCAATTTAGGCCAGAAGGCATTCTTACCTCTGACTTTGTGTTTTCAGTTCTTTCAAGGTGGGAGTTATTTCCTGGAGCATTTCAACGTGTTCCTGACTTCGCACCTGACCCATAGCCTGGACTAAGGTAAAGAGCGCTGTCTGAATGTTGTCCTGCCATGCTTTATATTCGGCTAAGAATTGTCGGACACTGTTCTCATAGGGAACATCTTCCCCGTCGGCCAGAGCAGCTTCCTCATCCTGGACTCAGTATTGTAAGAATTAAGAGAAATGGAATTTGGTTCAATAGTAACTCATAAGACAGTCACCTTTCGGATAACAATAAGTGCTTTTCAAATATGTGTTGAATCTGTTTATTACATTGGAACTCCTTTTCTACAGAAATCTTATTTCCAGTAAAAATAAAAACTCCAAGTAAAAACAAATCCCCAAGTTAAATGATCTGCAGTTTTGCAATGATGAAGTTATTTAGCCTTCTCTGGGGGCTCAGTCTCCTTACTATGTAAATTACATAGGCTACTGGAGGGAAGAGAGAAGAAATCATTTTGGAGGCAAACTCATATGAGCCTAGGAATAAGGGTTGGGAGGAGAAAAGATTTTGGGGAAATCGAAACACTCTGAGGCTACATTCAAGTTTCAGCTCTACTGTTAAGTTATAGGACTTTGGGTGAATCAATCGCTTTAACCCTCAGTTTCTCTGGGTACAAAATCAGAATACTACAACCTCCTTTAAAAAAGAAAAAAAAAGTTGATAAAAACACAAAGTAACTCAATTACAAACAAACTGGAAGATGTGACCTGAGAGAAGTTGTTTTTGTTTATGTCATTATTTTCCCAAATCAACTATGTATTTTTATGTACTGTAATTTTACAAAAGGAGGGAGTTAACTGTGTGTCAGTGGTATTAGTCTTACCTTAGCCATTGCTTTCAGGAGATGTTTGACATCTCCAAGTTGCCGGTTATGACCAGTGAGCACAGTCTTTATATTATCAACCAGATTCTGAATTGTTTCACAGACTGTTTCTATCTGCTGCTCCTTCTCTGTCTGAATTGCCCTCTGAGTAGACATATCCTGGGTCAACTGTTTGTGTGCTGACAAAAGCCATTCAGAGCTGCCAATAGGATGTTCAAGACTGGTGTCCTAAACAGAACAAGCATTTGTTTGATTTAAGTATCAGATAGAATAATGTAAGATTCTTTCCTTTATCACCACCACGAAAAGGTATTAGTAACTCAAGCTGACACAAAGAAACTCATTTGCTAAGTCATGAACTAATTATGTAAATAATAGTACTTAATAATAATTTAAATAATCTATGAAATACAGATTAAGATTTTTAACTTTTCTGCATAATCACACAGGGAATGCTTAAAATTTAAGACATAAAATATATATCTAGAATTACAAAGATGATCTGTATCTAGGACCCCAGTGTAAATCACTCTTTAAAAAGACACCAGAGGTGGGTGCCTGGGTGGCTCAGTTGTTAAGCGTCTGCCTTCGGCTCGGGTCATGATCCCAGGGTCCTGGGATGGAGCCCCGCATCGGGCTCTCTGCTCAGCGGGAAGCCTGCTTCTCCCTCTCCCACTCCCCCTGCTTGTGTTCCCTCTCTCGCTCTGTCAAATAAATAAATAAAATCTTAAAAAAAAAAAAAAAAAAGACACCAGAGGTTCTTAATTAATACACAGCCTAAAACCTTCCCACAAAATATAAACACCTAATTTATCAACTTGCTATTTCTGGACTCAACTCTCCTGTCCAGCATTCACCTTCCACTAGCCTTCTGTCTGCTACCCTATTTTCAGTGCATCTAAATCATTTGCTATACATTGAATTTCTCTTCCCCTCTGAACCTCCACAGTACTTCCAATTATGGCTCTGAGAATTCTTTTAACTTTTTAATTCATTGTATTATTTATTATTAATAGGTTCCTTGGGGGCTAAGAGCAAGATTTAATCATCTTTTTTTTTTTTTTTTTTTTAAAGATTTTATTTTTAAGTAATCTCTACATCCAGTGTGGGGCTCAAACTCACAACCTGGAGATCAAGAGTCACATGCTCCACCGAACAAGCCAGCCAGGTACCCCTAGATTTAATCATTAGATCCCAAAACAATATTTTATATACAGGACACACACTGCATAAATGTAAACTGAGTGAATATATTACATGGACTTCGAGGGCATAATCCTGGCCTTATCATTTTCATCAACTAATCTCTTTACTCCCACACCAAGATTCAAGACTCACCACTCTCTGTAATAGACGAAGCTCTAACTCAGAGACTGAACTGTTAAACTGTGATGCAAATGAACACATTTGCTGACATCGTTTGATTAGTTCAAATAATGCAGCATCCAGGTTTAAGGCTTCTGCAGTTCTAGTTCGTAAGCTTTCAAAATGAATGATATTGCTGCAGAGGAAAGTGACCTGTGAAGAGGCAAAGAGGAATGGAACCATCACAATAAGCGGGGACATGCAGTTTTAATTTGACATGAAAAAATACTACCTATTCATTTCCAGAATTCAGAACCACAATTGGTCCTGAGAAATGTATGAACGACTCTTTTGGGAAATAGATCTAATCCTGATAAAGGCTATGAATAAATGCACCTTGTTTTGGTTGATGTCTTTAGGTTAAAACATGTTTGCTTTCACACAGAAAATTTACTTCATAATAAAACCATTATCATATTCAGCTGCAGTTTATTTGTGCTATGTCCAAATTTCCAATTTGGAATGCTGCCCTTCTGCTTCTACTCTTGCCTAACTTTACAATAAAGATCACAAAATACTAACTGGACATTTGACAATATAATGCACATCTTTTAAGGTATGATAGTACTATTGTGATCATGTAAATAGTTCCCACCTTTATAAATACATACTGAAATATTTACAGATAAAAATGATAGAATATTTGGAATTTCATTAAAAATGGGATGGGAAGGAGGAATAGGAAGTACAGAGGAAATAAAATGAGACTTAAGTTGATAATCACTAAATTTTAATTGGTTATGAGGATATGAGAATCACTGTATTAGTCTAATTTTATACCTGATTGAAAATTACCTAACTTTTTTTTTTTTTGCTTTTGTCCCCTTCCCCCAATCATAACGAAGTTAATCCACAAACTCTGGCGGAACACAAGGTCATAAAGACATTTTATTGCCACAGAGTCACCACAGTTGCATACAGAGAACCTTAGACAAATATGGAATTAAACTCCTTATTTTCCAACAGAGGCTGAGTCCACTTTTTATTTAGCTAGGAGGCAGTAAAGGTCTAGGGAAATAACTGGCTGTGAGCTCAGCCTAAGGGGTGCCCTTCCCACCAAGGCCTATCAGTCCCTCTTTCCAGTACTGTGAACTAGAGGGTGGACTCAAGCTACCCCTAGTTATCCCACGTGTAACTTCCAATCAGTTGTCGAATCCCGTAACTGAAAACAAAGACGGTGCACGTGGGTCACAGTACCTGGCTTGCTCGTTGGCTCTCTTTAAGGACAAGATTTCTTCTTTCAGCTATTGTCGCTTCAAAATCCTGCAGTACAGGTGCCAGTGCAGGGTTGGCACCACCTGCCCACTTGAGTCGCTGTTCAATACTTGCTTCAAGGGCTGCTAGTTTTTCCTATAAAAGCCAGCAGAACCTCAGTGAATATTTGACACTCTCCAATTCCTGGTGAGCATTTTATACAAATACAAGAGAGATTCAAAAGAAGCAGGATGGGACATACATAATTTAGAAAACATTTTAACATACATCCACTGGAATTAATCTTTATTTCACTTTGAATATTTAAGGCTAAACATGTCTGCGGAGGTAAGAACTGGCTTTCAGTTTGTCTTAAAATTTGCTTCTACTTACTTCAGAAAGAGAGTGAGCAAGTGGAGGGAGGGGCAGAGGGAGAGAATCTTTCAAGCAGATTCCCCGCTGAGCACAGAGCCTGATGTAGGGCTCAACCCCATGACTCATGAGATCACGACCTGAGCCAAACCAAGAGTTGGATGCTCAACCGACTGAGCCACCCAAGCACCCCAAGATTTTCATTTTTAAATAAAGTAGTCTTTAAAATGAAACACCTGCTACATCAAATTCCTAATGCTCTTATGTGCTATCTATAAGAAAATCCATTTACCATTTGCAACAACATGGATGGAGCTAGAGAGTACAATGCTAAGTGAAATAAGTCGCTCAGAAGAAGACAAATATATGATTTCACTCATATATGTAATTTGAGAAACAAACAAATGAACAAAGGGGAAAAAAAGAGACACAAACCAAGAAACGGACTCTTAACAATAGAGAACAAACTGGTAGTTACTAGAGGGGAGGTGAATGGGGGGAAGGGGTAAAAGAGACAATGGGGATTAAAGAGTACACTTATCACAATGAGCACAGAGTCATGTATAGCACTATTGAATCACTATACTGTACACTAATATAACCCTGTATCTTAACTAGAATTTAAAAACTTAATTTAAAAAATCATTTATATCTTTGATTATGAAAGATGAAAATCAAATTCTCCCAAATTCAAAAGTTCATAAATAACAGTAAAAATCTATCCATAATAAGGAAGGTTTTATATAACAAAGTTATCCCATTATTTATTCAACACTTCAGGTGGAGGAATTCACATCCTCTGTCTTTTCTGTGCTTCTCTCCCTCTTTTCTCACAGAAACACACCTCTAAAATCAGAAAGGGCACGTATATTCATTCTCCAAAATTGAAAACTAGGCCTAATATACTGTAGAGAAAAGACATTTCACAATCTTCAAAGAAGTGAGCTCCAGAAAAATTTCATTAAAAATGTAAAAATTACAGAAGTGATTATACTTGATTTTATACAAAATTAATTTGTAAAATGAACAGAAAAATGTCAAGTCACTACTGAGTACATGAGATGGAAGAAGACACAATATAAAGACATAGATAACCATCATCAAGACCGGTTTCTTATTTTAAAAAGGAAGGTGAGATTAAATTATTAGGCAGAAATGATAGAGAAATACACTCAATGGGGCGCCTGGGTGGCTCAGTCATTAAGCGTGTCTTCGACTCAGGTCATGATCCCAGGGTCCTGAGATCAAGCCCCACATCGGGCTCCCTGCCCAGCGGGAAACCTGCTTCTCCCTCTCCCACTCCCCCTCTTGTGTTCCCTCTCTCGCTGTGTCTGTCAAATAAATAAATAAAAATCTTTAAAAAAAAGAAATACACTCAATAATAGTAGTCAGGAAAATATTCTATTGCCTTTGACATCATAAAATATCATTAACTATACATAAAAAATGCCTAAGCTGGGTGCGTGAGTTGGTTAGGCGTCCCAACTCTTGATTTCAGATCAGGTCATAATCTCAGAGTTGTGAGATCGAGCCCTGTGTCAGGGTCTGTGCTGAGCTGTGAAGCCTGCTTAAGATTCTCTCTCCCTCTCCCTCTGACCCTCCTGACTCATGGGGACACACGCGCATGTGCACTCTCCTCAGAATGAAAAAAAAAAAATGCCTAAGCTTTTTAGATATGACTAGTAAGCCAGATATAACTGCTTATGTGCCTTTCGGAAAACAAATTAAATGTTAAGTTTTTCTAATCACCAAGGTTCTCTCAACATATAAAGGCAGAGCAATCATCAAATCCATTAAAAACCTGAAATATTTAGTGTGTCTCTATTCCTGGTTAAAAATACACTGCTACCATAAGATTTGGTTACTTTGGAGGGTAAGAAAAAAAGATGTAAGTTAAAAATAAAAGTGCAAAAGGAGTATGCCCCTGTGGCTTAGCAGCCAAGGACAGATATGTAGATATACTGAATACCTCATCACAGTGTAGGTTATTTCTCAAAGTGAATGTGCTTCAAGTAAGGTCTGACAAAACATACCTGAACTGTTGCAATTGAAGTTTCAATCTGGCTCAGAGTATGGAGTTTCTTTTTCATGCTGGTTAGGATGGCAGACCGAGGGGGAGGTGTGACTGACATGGCTTGTGGTCTATTGATAAGGAGGTCTTCATGCTGCCACTGTTCAAAGAAAAGGCAATGTAATAAAATCAGCAGGGAAAAAAAAACAACAACAACTTGAGCTAAAGGGAGGAGAGGTGCAAATTAGGACTGGGGGAAGAGAAAAAAAAAAAACCCAGCTGCAGTAAAGTGAGGTAGGCAGAGAAGTTGTAATAGCAAAAACATTACAAAAGAATCACAACCAGGTGAAAAATTTCCTAATGTAGAGAATGGCTGATAAATGTCTTGGATCAGTGATATGCAACATCTAAGTAGTAATTCTGAAGATGTTTCCAAGTCTATGTAAAAGTCTAGTATACAATCCCCCCAAAAGGTATCTCCGGTTAAAAGGTTGGAAAAGGCATGGGGGGATAGTGGGTGGAGAGGTGAAGACTGTCCAGCTGAGGCTAAGCAAGTAACTGAAAGAAATGATGGCAGCAGTCACAGAACAAAGAATTCTACAGAGAACCTAGAAGTTGCAGAAAGGGGCAGGCAACTGCTCACAGAGGATCAAGCCATCTTGTACGTTTTAAGGGAGGCCCCAGAAGGCCCAAGAGACTTTTGGGCTACAATTTAAAAGTAATACATTGCACTTAGGGCTTAAAATGATGAACATTTGTTCAGATCAACAAAACTGTAAGTATTTTTACAACATCTTCCATACAGTTGTGCATTTTTTAAGGGAATAAACTAGAATGTATAATAAAACTTACAGTACAATTTTAGAAGAAAAAATACAAAAAGATTCCAATGTGCTAGAAAGACCGTTAATATATAATCAATACAATTTCAAAATGTGAATAAATTACTTTTCTTAATTTATAAGCTAAAAACATCAGCTCATGATAAAGTTGCAAAGAGAAGAAAATACACTGATTCCATGCACTGAGCTGAAGCCACCAACTCTACCATGGGGAAGCAGCTTCCACATAAATAATACAAAGTAACCACCGTTTGTGCCAAAATAGATCCCAGGAAAACACAGTCCCCAAATATTACTCCATGAATTACACAACCTGTTTGAAGCTACAGACAATATTGAAGCCTATATTTGGAAAGGAAAAAAAAGAAAGAAGAAGAAAAGAAGAAAGAAGAGCTACAATTTATACTGTGCTTAGTGTCTTATATAACTGTGCTTAGCATCTTACATAAAACATCATTTTTAACCCTCATAGTCCTCAACCTTGGTGAGAGGTATGGTCCCCACTTCAGGGAGAAATTAAACTCAAATTCATATACCTGAATCCAAATCCATCTCACCCTTAAAGCCTATGTTGTCATACTGCCCCCTAAATAATCAAGGACAAAAACAGCCCTCTAAAATCAAATTCCAAATGATGACGGATTCATGCACAAAGCTGTTACCACATCATTAGAGCATCAGGGAAACAGAAGTCACTTTAGAAACAATCTTAATTATATGTTAAGTAATATAGGAGGCATATTCACATAACGAATAAATTCAACCATTAGAAATTATATTTACTTAATGACACAGATAATACCAACCATACAATACTGATGGAAACAAAATTAAAGGTCACAAAGTGTAAACACAAAATATTCTCAACTATATGGAACAGAAACAAGGAAAAAACTGGAAATATCAAAATGCCAAAAAGCTGGCTTTGCTGCAGGCTGGCACAATTCAGGACATTTAAATATTTTTTTCTTTATATTGTTTTATATTACTTCCCCCTGGCTTTCAAATTCCTATAGTGGAGAAAAACACCTTAGAAAAATACTTACTTGAAACATGGCAATATGCAGCTGAACACGCTGCAGGCTTGTCTTACAAGAAGAAATACTGGTTTCCAGCCTGCGCACCAAGTCATGCTTCTTCCAGGCAGTATCATAGGAACTTGCTAACACAGTTGCCCTGTTCATGACCAACTGAGAAAACTTCCCAATCTGAATGTTGTGCTCCACCGCTTTCTTACAAAGATCATCAACAGAAACTTTGCTTTCAGCACCAAAATCCTTCGCCTCCACTTGAGCAATAATGTCTACCCCTAGAGCACTGATAAAACTGCAGAGGGTGAGTCCTAGGGCTTGGTTCGGTAGTCCAATCAAGAGCTGCCTCACAAAGTCAGCTGTGAATGCCTTTATAGGTTTGGCCATCTGGTCTTCACTGAAACAAGAGTTTCTAAAAAGGGTTTTCACATTGACAATCTGTACAGGTCCATTTACAGTATTCTGATCTTCAAGTGAACTCGATCCTAAAAAAGGAATATTTTCTTGAAGTATTTCATGCAAAGTAAAATAAGGTAATAATGATGCTTATTTAAAAACAAGACCTTATGAATGTACAGTTAAATTAAGCCTACTCCATCCTGCCCCCTTCCAAAGTTCTACACAAGCAAATCCAGTATGTTTAAATGTGAAAGATTACCTGATAAAGTTTTAGAAAAGGTACCACAGAGCCTGAAGAACTCCTTAATTGTCTGTAGTCTTTTTAGAAAGAAAATCTCTTCTAGCACCTGCCGGTGATTATCGTCATCAAAAAAATTGACTTGGGTACTCCTGGCTTCCCTTATAATGTCAATCTTTCGCCAAGCTATGGGAATTTCCATCTTGTTTAACTATGTAAAAAAAAAAAGAAAGAA
This sequence comes from Neomonachus schauinslandi, assembly GCF_002201575.2. Taxonomy (NCBI): domain Eukaryota; kingdom Metazoa; phylum Chordata; class Mammalia; order Carnivora; family Phocidae; genus Neomonachus; species Neomonachus schauinslandi. Next base: position 151,293,650 of record NC_058407.1, read on the forward strand.
AGAAAGAAAGTTCATTTCTCCACTCTTCAACAACTACTTTACCACACATGCATTATTTATTCTTAAAATCAGTATTTACCTTTTCAACTAATAAACCAAAAGCAGTTTCAACTTGGGCAAACATGCCATCAAATGCTACCAAAAGCATCTGGCCAGCTGACATTTTTGGTGTTTCGTCAACGGAACCATTTCTTGGTTGGATTAATTCACCATACTGAGCATGAAGTATTCTAGAGAAAAAGAAAAGGGGATTAAAATCCTAACTGATGAATACTACATTTGGGGGAGAACACAAAAGGTCAGCAAGAGTCACAGCTAGCATGCAATCTAGAAAATAAATCTTTTTTTCGTTAAAGGTTTATCTTTTTGAGAGAGAGAGAGAGAAAGGCCATAAGCAGGAGGAGGGGCAGAGGGTGAGGGAGAAAATTCTCAGGCAGACTCCCAGCTGAGCACAGAGCCCCACACGGGGCTCAATCCTAGGACCTCTAGATCACCCCCTGAGCCGGAATCAAGAGTCAGACGCTTAACCGACTAATCCACCCAGGTGCCCCGAGAAATCTTTTTGTATGCAGAACAGAGTGTTAGGATAAAATGACATGTAGTGCCATCACAATGTGAAGTTAATGGTTCCGATTCAGTATTAGTAATTGTTCACATGATTAAATTTTATGCAAACCTGAATTATGACAATTTTAAAAAGAACTATGTAAGATATTACAGTCTCACTTTACACAAAGAATGTAAAATAATACAAACCCCCAATAAATGTCAAAAACCACACAATTCTAAAGCTGGAGGACTTAGCAAAAACGGTCAAGTATGTTCACACTGTCACATATATGACAGAGTCAACTACACACCATAAACTCAAATGCCTGCCGTCTGTGGCACACCTGCTTTTGAATAGTGCACAGACTGAGTGTAAGTCTTCAGAAACTCACCCTGTATGTTATCATTAACTTAAGACTTGGACCATGGCTTGTGTATCCGGACACTATTCTGAACATATTATATAAAAATTCAAAAAACAGCATTCCTGGTACCTACAACTAGTATCAGTTCATGTTACTAATGTTAACTAGATTTTCAACTTTATCACACACACATACAGAAATAACTAAAAAACTATTAAGAGAATTTAAAAAGGCTAACCAGAGCAATTTCTAACGGAAAAAAGAGCTACAAGATGGTATACAATTTTTTTCTTGAGATAATTAAAGTTTCTCCAAAATAAGGTACAAACAAGCTTGTAAGAGAATGAGGCATGAAGTCTGTCACCCAAATCATACATGAAAAGTAAATAATCATCCATTTGAGGGTAAGAGAAATCGGATTTAGATATTAAAGGGAGATAAATGAGAGCTGAAATTTAGTGAGAAAGAAAGGTGTATCGATTTAGCATCTTTTTAAATAACGTTAGAAATTTAAATGATAAAGCTGTTGTGCAAATAATCTAAATCATCATCTAGCTGACATTTAGTTTATGCTATAATAATTACTAACTTTTTTAATTCTGTATGGTGACACAACTACAAAGAAACCTAAATTTAGGAAAATTTTGAATGCAGATAACAGAAAACATTAAAGAATTATTATTAACTTTTCGGGTGAAGTAACGGCACCATGATTCAGAAAAATAAGTTTATATTTTAGATATACGTACTTCCTGTACTATTTAAAAATGAAAAGATACCTGCTTCAAAATAATTGGGGCGGTACAATTTAAACAACATAAATAATTTAAACAATTTAAGCAGGTGTAGATAATTACCAAAGGTGGGAAAATGAAGGTTCATTATACTATTCTACTTTCTTTTCTTTGAATTTTCTCACGGGAGGAAGTGGTAGGTCAATCCATTTCTTCTCTCTCAATTATACTTTCTGGGGTAAACTCGACACCAGAATGCCAAAGAAAGAGGTCTTAAGTCACCAGAGATAAAGGGGCTTACAGCTTAGCTAGGGACATAGTGCATGGCTGGAGGAACCACCCAACCTTTGCAGGTTCCAAAGTCAAACTGTTTTTCTGGATTTCAGAGATGAAAAACACCATGTTCAGTATCTAAAACAAACTTACAAAGTTTAAGCAAACTTAGAAGCATTTACCTGAATTGAGGTGTATACTCTATTAACTAAACTGGCTCAGATGCTTCCATGGTGTTCCAAGGGCTGGCTTAAAAAATACCACACTCTACTTTGCGTGTGTGTAGCACACATATGGTGAAACCACAACACTCAAAGTATAGTGTGTATGTGATAAAACTGCGTGGAGCTACACACCCAGTGCATGTGTCATTGGGGAAATCTCAGTAAGCTCTGTCAACTGTACCGACATCCACTTCGTGGTGTTGCCACAGAAGTATAGTATGCAAGATGCTACCACGGCAGGAAGGATGGAGCCTGCAGAAGACATCCCTGCACACATGTATTATACAACTTCCTGTGAATCTGTAATTATTTCCAAATAAATAAACTATTTTTTTTAAAGATTTAATAGAGAAATAACGACCGGTGGGAAGGGGCAGAGGGCGGAGGGAGAAGGAAGACTCCCCACTGAGCAGGGAGCCCGATGCGGGGCTCGATCCCAGGGCCCCAGAATCATGACCTGAGCCGAAGGCACACACTTAACCAACTGAGTCACCAAGGTGCCCCCCGAATAAATAAACTTTGTAAAAAGATCTGTATAGGGTGTTTGGGTGGCTCAGTTAGTTGAGCATCTGCCTTCGGCTCAGGTCATGATCCCAGGGTCCTGGAATTGAGTCCTGCAACGAGCCCGCTTCTCCCTCTCTCATGAATAAATAAATAAAATCTTTAAAAATAAATAAGTAAAATAACAATAAAAAAATTAATAAGATTTGTATAGAAGCATTTTTAAGTAATTCTATCTGCTGTAAAATTAAAACTAAACTTGCAGCACAGAGCCCAGAACCTGTCATCCGGCTTCCCCAGCTCTGTCACAGCTACATTCACTTGCCTGGCAACATCGATGTAATGAGCATGAGTTTCCTCCTCCAGTCCCATAGCCGCATTTCTTAAATAGGCCTGAAGTGATTCAACTAGAGTCTGCAGGGGAACGCCGTCAGTTGTCTGCTCAATAAGACTGTCCAGCTCATGAAGCATAGTTTCTAATGTGTATTCTCCTTTCATTAAACATCTCAGTGCTTCTGGAAATATGATTTGCCGGAAATTTGAATTTAATTCCTATAAATATGTGAGAAATATATTTTAATGTTTCCTGAGTTTAGGTAAGTTATACATTTAGAGGTTTAATGCCATGCGTTAAGAACAAATTTATGCAACTGTAACCAACTTCTGGCTACAAATGTCACACTGATCTTTAAATGATAGATTAAGCAACATTAAAAGCGGAAAAGTCAAATTGCTTTTCTGAACCAGCAATAAAAAGAACAATGTTTAATATCTAAAACAAACTTATCATTTTTAAGCTAATTTAAAAGCGCTCACCTGAAGTGAGGTGTACACTCCATTAGCTAAGTGAACTGCCTCAGAAGCTTCCATTGGGTTTGGAATGTCTAAGTCCTGTGGCACCAGGTGGCACTGCTTCAGTAACTGCACCAGGCAAGTGACGTTCCCGCTCATACTGCAGAGCTCTTCCAAGAACCAGGCTCCATCCCGAGAGGTTAGGTCAACTAGCTGCTCGCCAGCACTAGAAGCAGCACCTTCCATCATCAGGTTACGCCTAAATGCAACAAGGATTTGTACACTGGAACCTACTCAGCTATACTCACACACAAAAGCAGATACCTCAAACTTGGAAAGGAAGTAAAGCAGCCTAACAGTGGGCTAGACTAATGAAATGAAAAGTCAAAGCATACCTTAAGTTTGGTATTAAACAAAAGGGACAGGAAATCTCAGTAAGTATAAATGTTTTCAAGACAACAAAATGGTCTTAGTACAAAGTCGGCTAACTCACCTTGTAAGAGTACAAAGAGCAGAAATAATAACACTTGCTAGACTCAAAGATCCTTCTTCTCCATTCTCGTGAAGGAAAACTTTAATGCAACGTTCAATTTCCTTCAACTGATCCTCACAAACAGGTACAGTGACGGCTTCCTGTTTCAAGCGTTCCACTTGTCTGATAAGCCGGCTGTTGATGTCGGCTGCATAACGCTGCAGAGTCATTTCCGTGGCACTGATGAACTGACACACTGTTGGGGGAGGCTGGGGAGCATACTGCATTTCGTATCTACACAAAGAGAGAGAGGTGCTTGTTTACAATGTAACCACTTCCTGCTTGTAAAGAAAGTTCCCATTTTATTTATTTATTATTATTATTTTTTTTTAAGATTGTATTTATTTGACAGAGAGAGACACAGCGAGAGAGGGAACACAAGCAGGGGGAGTGGGAGAGGGAGAAGCAGGCTTCCCGCCGAGCAGGGAGCCCGATACGGGACTCGATCCCAGGACCCTGGGATCATGACCTGAGCCGAAGGCAGATGCTTAACGACTGAGCCACCCAGGCATCCCATTTATTTTTTTTTTAAAAGATTTTATTTATTTATTCATGAGAGACAGAGAGAGAGGCAGAGGCAGAGGGAGAAGCAGGCTCCTCGCAGAGCAGGGAGCCTAATGCAGGTCTCAATCCAGGACCCTGGTATCATGACCTGAGCCAAAGGCAGACGCCCAACTGACTGAGCCACCCAGGCGCCCCAAAAGTTCCCATTTACACTGGAGAATATTGCCTCTGATGGATCCCCAAATCTTAAATAGTAGAAACCATGATTTCCATTTTTACACATAAGAAAAAGTCTCAAGCTCAAGTAATTTTCCCAGACGACTTGTGAGTGAGCGATAGTTCAAATGAGTTTAGCTCTCTTTACCCTGATTCCATCACTCTGACACTGGGATACATTTTAATTAATTAGGAAAAACACACCATCTTAAAGGGAAAACATGACCTCAAATCTTCTTAAAAGCAAGAAAAAACTGACCCCATTCAGCTTCCATCCAACAACTATTTCTTTCAGAAAAATGAAATATTATGCACACATGATAATAATAATTTGAAAACAACTTTGCATCTAATCCCATGAGAAGTCAAGAAAAGTGTGATCAACGTACTTCCGGTAGAGTTCTTGACAGCGCTCTACTGTGGTGTTACAGATGAGTTCCTCCATCCAGGTCTTCCACTGCTCAATTCGATGTTTCTGAAATATGGCCTTTGGATACTGCAGAGCTACGGTGGCGTAGTGATGCAGCTGTTCCAGACAGCCTCGGAGCACGGAGCGCCTCTGCTGGAGAAGAGCGCCCACTTCCCCCTCCAGCTGCTCACACTGGCTAATCAAGTGCGCCTGACCAGCATTCTGCAGAAAGGCTGTTGCTGGCACATAGCTTGGAGGACCTTTTGGTAAAAGACAATTATTAATCACAGTGAAACTATTCCAAACCAGCAGTAGTCGAAAGGAGCACAAACCAGAACCCCACACATAAACACACAAATACAAAACTCACATGCTCAACATGGGTATCTAAGATAAATCAACCCATACCAAGGTCCATTTGTGAGCTTATCTCCTGAAGCAAACTTGCAAGCTGTGTTGCTTCTAAATTATTGAACGCAGCCTGATAATGTGTTATCCACTGTTCAAATTCATTCAGCTTCACCTGGATTGCTTCCTGAACAGCCCTTTGCTGAGTCTGTAGTTGAGTATGTTCAGAATACCTAATAGGAGGGAAAAAACTTAAATTGCTTCTTCCTTCTATGTACTTTCATAACCTTGATTTTGCTCATACTTGGGACTGCCTGGTAAGCTCCTTTTCAATCTTGAGGGCACTGCTCAAATGTCCCTTACTTCTCTGGTTTTCCCCATATTTCTCTCAGCTATACTCAACAACATTTTAAATAACACATTTTCAAAACCCACCACACCTGCCAGGTGTTATCTTTAGTGTAAACGATGGATACTTCACAGATCTTTTCATCTCAGAGATTCATGCAGTGTGTAGCACTTGCATATTTACCCTTTATCAAGCACCTGCACTGTACAAGGGTCATCCACTTAGATCATTCTATTTAGTTTAATGCTTAATTCAGCAAAGTGGATAAAATAACTGCCACTGTACTAATGAGTAAGGATTCAGACACGAACTGTAGAGAGAAACCCAAACCTCAGGTTTTCTGAATCCAAGTTCATGTCCTAACCACTATATCTACTTATCTCCCATAATTACTCAAACATTTCAATTTAATATAATAAAGCAGAAAATTTAAGTGAATTTCTGTGTATTAATTCAAAATTGCAGTCCTTGGGAGAGCTTCTATCATTTATGTAAACTGCTTAGTAATTCTAATTCAAGTTGACAATGTTTACACAAATATGAAAATTCTCCTTAATGGCATATATTTAGAAACAAGTGTTCAACACTTTTAAACCTGTGCTGCAGAGTGTGAGAAGGATGGTCCACTCCTTCAGCTCCTTCTAGAAACTCTATTTCTTCCAGCAGTTTGCCTTGCAGTTTTTCCACGTCTGTCAGTTGCTCTTGTAAGCTTAGGTATTCGTCTAAGCTGCTGTCCAGCTTGGGAAGCACAACCAGCATCTCATCCCTATTCTTAAACCAGTTCACCTGTAAAAAGGTAATTATGATTAGGGAAATTCTTACAGGGTCAACTGTGAGATATGATGATATCTGCTACAAGCATCATGTTAGATGGACATCCTGGATATATTACTCTATTTAAATCTCTTATTTAAACCCCTGAGGGGGTGATGGAACCACATGTATTTTACAGATAATGATAACCACTGCATTCAAGTTCACATAGCCATAAACTGAGACTCAAATCTCAACAACACCATGTAGTTACCACCATGCCACACAATATACTGTATGTCTTTGTATGGGAACATATCCTACTAAAAAGACATCAAATTGCCCTATTTCACGGACATTTACAATATTATACAGGACAGTCTTTCAAAAATATTTTTAAAGGATAGTTTTACCCAGCTTTTTGATGGACATGTTAACACTAGTAAAATGATGGTGATGACTTATCATTGCCTTCACCTTAATTTCAGCTACTCTGGAAGAAAAGAGGCTGCGGGTGATCTCTCGCTCCATCTCTCTCTTGCTCTGCTTGCTCTCAGCCTGCTGGCCACCTCCACCATAGACAGCGCCAGCAAATCCCGCCTCACCCCCAGCCGTCCAGTCCACCAGGGGGTCATACACAAAGGCCTCCAGCAATGTCAGCAGAGTCTCTCTGCCACGCCGCATGATGTGTAGAACCTGTTTTCAGAGGTGTTTTAAATCAGGTTTTGCCACAAGTTTCCTCATTCAAATGTACTTTTTCATTCCACAGGATTTAACAGGTACATTAAAAGGTATGAGAGAAACAGCATACCTGCTCACATGAAAGCCTAAAAACACCTTCTACTCCGGTTACACCCAGTGCTGTTTCAATATTCTGTGTCATTCGAAAAGGTACTTTCTCAGGAACTCTAAGGCTTTTACCTTGAAAAGACAAATTGTTATATTTCTGTCCTTTTATCAAAAACATTTGACCCTCATATAAATGTAAAAGTCCAACTTAATTTTACCTTTTTCAAAGCAAACATTGTAATCTATGTGAACCACCTCTCCTGTCGTCATATCTATAAGAACATTATCCAGATGTCTATCTCCAAGGCCAATTATGTATCCGACCATAGACATGACTGCAGTAGATCTGGCATAAGACTAAACAAGAGGGGAGAGGGGGTGGGGAGAGCAAGTTGTAACACCATCAGCAAATTTCCTTCCAACATGGTTTGATGCTCCAAAATTCACACAATTCCATAATCCCACTCCGTTTCTAAATAGCACTCTTCAGGGACGCTGCAAGTGGTCCCAGAGGCTCTGCACTGAGCAGCAGACAACACTGTGGTCCTTGCTGGTCCTACTTAGTATTCGAATGCTAGATTTAAAACAAAACAACTATTTTCAGCCTCCCTAGTTTTTCCCTCTCTCAAGCTTTTATTCTTCTTTTCATTTCATCCATAATCCCCTGTTCTGCCCTCACATTCATGGCCATGCCTTATGAAAATAAGTGCAACGCAAGACTCGAATACAGGTCTCAAACTACCAAGTCTGGAGTGAGACGAAGGGTAAAAGGAGGAGGGTGAACAACAGACTAGACAGGAAGCAGGCAAAAGAAACAGTAATATTTATTATGCCCCAAAACAAAACACATACCTGTGTGACTCTCCACCATTCGTCAGGTGTGGTGCAAGATGACCAAAGCTCTTTAGCAAGGAGATTTGGGGGGGTGGCCTCCATTAACTCTTCTAATACCGCCTTCATTACATGAAGAGGCCAATCCCGTCGGGACACATCCAGACTAAGCCCAACTGCTTTTAAAGCAGGGCCAATTTTACTATAATAAAGTTCACTAGGACGAGGTACAATTCCAGGATTCTGAGGAGTTTGGTAGGAATCTTGGGCCTTAAAAAAAATTTTTTAAGAAAAAAAAAAATCAACTTTATTTAAATGAAGATAAAGATTACTTTGAATATAGTATTTTAAAAACCGGTTTTTGAGCGGCATTCTCCACCTTCCCAGCCAAATTGCACATACCAAATAAATAATTCTTCTAGACTATGCATCTTTTTACAACCTACCTATCTTTCTCTTAATTAAGTTCTATCACTTTATTGAAAACTTGGTCTACTGTTCTATTTTCTTGATCTCCAATTCAAACTCAACATTTACATTCTTCTTTGTAACCTATAATTCTACTGAAAATTTATCATTAATTTATGCACAAATTTCATTCTTCACTGATACGTCTCAATCATCAATATAAAATTAACAGTATTCAGACAAAAACTGATAGCCCCTCTCTAATTCCCATCTCTCATTTAACCCTCAGTAATTGTTCTGCAGTCTCCTATGCTTATTTTTTAAACTTGACCCCTTTTAAACTTTTGCTCCTTCCCATACCCACCATAATTAGAATAATTAGAATATTTTGGCTAGATATAGACTCTTGAGGTTGAGACTGTATAAAACTTATTTTTATTTCTGTAGCACTTAGTACTGTTCCTGGCATATATACTAAGCACTCAGATGCTTAGCTAAATGAATTCTAAATTAAATCCCTAGTCTAAATCAAAATCATAAATTTCAGAGGCACAAAATATGACATCACAGTAATTAACTCTAAATATAATATAAAGTTGTTTCTTCTTTACGTACTTAATTTAAAAGAAACTGGTTTTCAAAGCTCTCTTCTTTGTAAATTTAATTTAAAAGACCCTAGGGGGCGCCTGGGTGGTTCAAGTCGGTTCAGTGTCCACCTTCTTGGCTCATGATCCCGGGGTCCTGTCTGTGATCCTGTGATCCCGTGATGGAGCCCCACATGGGCTCCCTGCTCAGCAGGGAGTCTGCCTCTCCTTCTCCCTCTGCCTCTCCCCCCCCCCATTTTCTCTCTCGCGCACACTCTCTCTCTCAAATAAAATCTTTAAAATATAAAAAAAATAAATAAAAGACCCCTAGTAAGCCCAATAAAAAAATCATTAAGATGTGAAATATCAACTTACTGATTAACAACCACACTACCACCCTACCTGCTCCCCCTGTATTTGTCTAGAATAAGATTAACCAAATGTCACCATTTCCACCTCTTCAAACTTTATTTAAATGTGCCTCAGAAACACTTTCCTAAATATTTCAAAAGTCTGTTCTGTAACATTTATAAACTTACCAAAATGCTCAAGTACAGTAAGCCTATGAGTCACACAGAACAAGAAAGAGACTAATATATGTTTTTATGGAAATTCAAATAAAAGTACATGTATATCTAAATTTATCAACCTTCTGTGCTTGTAAGGCGGCTTCCCGTTGTTGCCATCGTTTGTAAAGACCAAATAAGGGTGTGGCTCCATCCACCCACTGGATTAGTCCTGAGCGTGTTCCTAGTGGCGTTACGGAATAGTGTCGGGCATGGAAACGGGGTGTTTCCTGGCGATTGATTGTAGCAAACATGGTATTCACAATAGACAGGAACTGCATTATTCTCTCATCCAGATGTAAATCTTCTAATCCTATGGAAACAAAACTTAAAGTAGCTAGAGTGGTGACCAAATGGGGTGGGTATGGGGTTACAAATGTATCACTTTTGTGTTTCCTCTCAATCTACAGTAGCAGTCAAGAACTGAGAGCCAGGAGAGCATAATGGGAGCATTAGAGAACATTCCATTCAGTCACAAGGTATTAGATACTAGAATTATTAGCTGTACCTCAGTTCTGCTTGCATAAGTTAAACAAAAAGACGAGAGGCAATGGAAAATCTTACTACACAGGCTCCAACCACTTCCATTCAAAATCACAGAAGATACAAGACAATCCAGGCTATTCACCTGGAACAATCCTCTCCCAGCACATTCATACCCAAAGCATCCATAATCAAATTAAGGCTCTTCTTTTAAATCCCACCTTTGAAAAGATAAGGATAGCTCTTGCCATCTGACCCTAGAAAGAGAAGTTTCTTTGGCTTGGTTTTGGTAGGTAAGATGGTGATGGTTCCGCCCACACTGTGGATTGTGACAGTGTCTCTAGCTGACACTTCTCCAGGAAGAGCAATTTCAGTGTTAGTCATGGCAGCCAGCCACGGGCTGATTTCTTCAAGACGCAAGATATAACTTGCACGTTTCTGTGCTCTCTGTTGCAAACTCAGCATTATCTATATTTATAAGATGGGGAAAAAGAGGTTTACGTTATCACTGCAACACTTAACTTTCTTCCACATTCAATTTGGCATAAAAGTAAACTTAAAATACCAATACAGAAATCTCGTATTGTAGTTCCTAAATTTAATTTCATGTTACATACTTGGATCATCCTGAGAGAGGAAATACTGGTGTGCTGATATGACCTAGGTGATTTCTACTTTGTTCAGACCTCTTTTTCTCTGTCCAAACAACCAATGCAATCACAGCAGATGGAAGGAAAGCACTGCTGTGATCACAAAATTCAGGGCTGGTAGCAAGCTAATTCCCCATGTTAAGCTACGTTTTATAAATGCCAAAACAAATCAATTAAGTCCTTACAGCAGAGCAAAAGATAAAACTGACAGCTGCTGGGTGTCAAGTTGACACACTCTTAGAAGCCACTTGAAAAGTTGGTAACAATTTAGAGCTCTGACCACTTGAAGTATGCAGAATTAACACCACAACCCCTTCTAATAATTCATAGGGAGTGGATCGCATGTACAGTTGTATTGCTACTTAGCTAACTTAATAATGTGCTCCTGAATTAATTCTGAGCTCTGCTTTCATGTGAAAAATGTTTTTTCAATCTTCAGTGAGCTTTGTTCCATAAAAGGAAAAAGACAACTGGAAACACCCCAAGTAGCCACAGACAGGACACAATGGATAAACTGTAGCATTTTCCCATAATATATCAATGTTCAGCTGTATACAAAATATGGATGAATCATAAAATCCTAATGCTGACCCATCAATTATGGAATAAACAGACATATATATACAGACATATGTATATATGTAAGGTCTCATTTATATGAAGTTTAGAAACAGGCAGAAACTAAATACATCTTTTAGAAATTCATCAATAAATAACAATTTTTTTTTTTTTAAAGTATTCCTCTTATCTCTTCCTCTGGTTTTCTTAGTTGATTTATTGAAAAGGAGACAAAGAAGCAAGAAACTGCTGTTGGAATGCAAGCAGACAAGTTTTGGCTAGGCCACACACAATAAACTTCATCCTTCATGTTAGTGTTCTAGTCTTCTGCTTCTAGCTATTTACTATGAATTTAGCATTTGTTCTAGTTTCCTCTGGATGGTATTTACTAGTTAAAGTCAGGTGTACTCTTTGTTTCTACACTGTACCTTTTAATAGTTTTCTCATTGCTAAAGTAAGGAAATCAGGAGCAATAAAGGTAAGGGACAGAGAAAGAAAGGATAAAAAAGAGAAAGCTACAAGGTAATAAATAGGTTCCCCAAATAATGGTTCTGTTGCTATACCAGATAAAAACCAAAGTAAATACAGATTAAGGGGACCACAACATAGAAGATAAGGATTCTCAGGTGCCTGGGTGGCTCAGTCAGTTAACTGTCTGCCTTCAGCTCAGGTCACGATCCCGGGGTCCTGGGATCGAGTCCCACATTGTTCTCCCTGCTCCATTGGGAGCCTGCTTCTCCCTCTCCCTCTGCCCCCTACTCCTGTTGGCTCGCTCTCATGCGCTCTCTCTCTCAAATAAATAAAATCTTAAAAAAAAAGATAAGGATTCTCAAATATTTAAATATGCTAATCATCCCCCAAATAGCCTATGCAGAATTGATTTTCAAACAGTTACTTATAAATATTGATGTTGCTATATGTGAATATTTTGTCTGTTAGAAATACTTAATACTCACCCCTAAGAAAGGCTATATAGGTAGAAGATTAAATTTTGTAATCTTTTATGAAGACAAAAAGCAAGCCATCAATATTTAGTTCAAGACCAGACCCCTTCCTTAACTAATTTCTTACAGTATATTCTTCCTAGTGTGAACCCTCTATAGATAAAAGTTTGCTGCCCTAGGCCCATTAGCTCCCAAATTCTCAAAATGATAAAAATACCTCTCTTCACATTCCTTATAAGCAACTGGTCATAGGCTGCCTTCCATGGACCTACAAAATCTTTCACATTCCAAGTAAGGAGAGTCCCCATATTCAAATTTTGTATCTCATACGGAATTTCCCATTTTAGTAGCATCCTTGAGATTTTTCTGTACCTCTTTAAATGGAATCCAGCTGCTTCCAGGCTTTGCAGGATTTGACGGTGTCTTCAGCTTTTCAAGAGCATTTTCAATTGCTTCCCCATAGTTATCCTGAAACCACTTTTCATGAGGTGTTTCTGCAGGGGCTGCAGTGATACTCCTTACATGCTCCAAAGCAAACACAATGGGCTTCATCAAAGCCGTGTGCTTTTCCCGCATGATTGCAATTTTCTCTTCCCTGACCAGGAAGACATCGAGAGTTTTACAAACATGGAAGAGTTTAAATGCATCTAGTGTAAGTAAACAGTATCAAAGAATAAGCTAAAATAAATAAAATATCAGCACAATAACTTAAAACGCAGCATTGTAAAAATATCCAGCACATCAAAGAGGCAGCTTTTCAACACCCGGCGCTGAGAAAACTAGGTATCCACTTGCAAAGAATGAAGTCAGACCCTTACCTTCCTTATACTATCATGTAAAAAAATAACTCAAATTGGATCAAAGACCTTAAGACCTAAGAATCTTAGGAAAGAATGTGAGGGAGGGGCGCCTGTGTGGCTCAGTCGTTAGGCGTCTGCCTTTGGCTCAGGTCATGATCCCAGGGTCCTGGGATCCAGCCCTGCATCGGGATCCCTGCTCCGCGGGAAGCCTGCTTCTCCCTCTCCCACTCCCCCTGCTTGTGTTCCCTCTCTCACTGTCTCTCTGTCAAATAAATAAATAAAATCTTTAAAAAAAAAAAAAAAAAAAAGGAAAGAATGTAGGGGAAAGGCTTCTGGACACTTTAGCAATGATTTCTTGGGTATGGCATAAGGCATAGGCAACAAAGAAAAAAACAGAAAAACGGGGTTACTAGCAACAAAAGACACTATTAAGAGAGTGAAAAGAATGCACAAAATGGGAAAAAATATTTGCAAATCATATATCTGAAAGGGGTTAATATCCAGAATACAGAGCGAACTCCTAAATCAAACAACAAAACCTCCCCAAACAACCCAATTCAAAAATGGGAAAAAGACTTGAATAGACATTTCGTGTAAGAAGATATTCAAATGATCAAAAGGCACACAAAAAGATGCTCAACATCGTTAGTTGTTAGAGAAATGCAAGTCAAAACCACAATGAGATACTACTTCATATTCATTAGGATGGCTACTATATTAAAAAACAAGAAATAACAAATACTGGCGAAGATATGGAGATACTGGAACACTCGTGCACTTTTGGTGGGAATGTAAAGTGGTGCAGGAAAACAGGCTAGTGGTTCCCCCATAAGTTAAACATAGAGTAACACTATGACCCACTATGACTCAGTGCTAAAGGAAGGAAATTCTAATACATGTTACAACATGGATGAACCTTCAAAACATGCTAAGTGAAATTAGCTAGACACAAAGGGAAAAATACCTTTGATTCCACTTACATGAGGTAACCAGAGTAGTCAAACTCACAGAGACAAAAAGTAGAGTAGTGATAAAGAGGCACTAGGGTTAAGGGGCAATGGAGTTAGTGTTCAGTGGATACAGGGCTTATGTTTGGGATGAGTAAGTTCCTGAAATGAACAGTAGTGATGGTTGCACAACACTGTAAACTTAACGTGACTCAATTATACACTTAAAATTGGTTAAAATAACAAGTTTTATGTTTTGTATATTTTACATTAAAAAGGGGGGTTGGGGGTAGCTTCATTTTCAGAGTAAAAGTGTATGAAAACATACTTGCGTAAGGTATTGTTGTTCTGGACTCTCTTCACCTCATCTTCCAGCTGCTGGATCCGTCTCAGGACATACATGTGTTGCTGTAGCAGAACTCCCAGCCAAAGCTCATCCCAGAGAACAGTAACCCTGCGCAGCTCAGCCACAAGCATCTGAACCTGCACGCATAGTACATCCAAATATGCTCGTAGTCTACAAATTCACACACAGCAGTTTTGCAAACACTAGAAACTACAAGTTCCGTGTGTGCATTTTTTGTTCATTATTCAATCAGAGAACCTTGATTACTAATTCTGTAAACACAGATTTATAAAACCAATACTGAATTGTAAAGCCAATTTCGATTATTCCAAAAGCCTTTTTGTTCTTCAAATATCATTTCCATGACAGTTTTTATGGGTTTTGTTTTTAGGTTGTTTTTTGGGGGAGAGGGGTATATAATAAAAATTGTTTAAAAACATACGAATTGTGTTTTGTACCTGTAACACCATAGTTGGGTTTGCGGAGGACAGCTTATCTACAATTTTGCTGTAGCAATCCTGCATCATGGCTTGGTCTTCATTTAATCCACTTTTAGGCTCATCCTTATTGCTATCCTGAGAAGCAGGAGGGCTTCCTCCCTCACATTCAGAAACCAGCAACTCTTCTCCTTGAATATTGCCAAGCAAAGTTGGAATTGCAGAGGAAAACTTATTTCCTATAAGAAAATGGAAGAATTAGGTAGGGTACACTTTGGATTTTCTCCTCTGCGCATATGTCGAGTTAAGGAAAACACTGGTAATCTATCTGACTCCAGCCCTCACTTAACTAATTTGCCTTCCATGCATTAAATTAACCAAAGATCATGGACATTCTGCCTTTTCACAAGGTAAGCTTTTATATTTATTAATATTATAAGCAAATGGAAGATAAATGAAAAAAATGAGTCTCAACAGAGTTTTCTCGCAGCCAGAGTCTAGAGCTTGGTTTCATCCTTATCTACTATTTACTCAGCTCATCGGTGAACCTGAGAGCACGGACTCAACTTCTCTAAGCCTAAATGGGTTACTGTGAGACTGAGGAGCATGTGTAAAATACATCCCCTCGTGCTGGACATAGCAGTTACTACCTCAATAAACAATAATTATTATTACTGAAAAAACCACAAACTCCATCAACTCTGTTAACAGCTGAAAAAAATTTACCTAACAGACATTATCTGCAAAATAATTTATACTTAAAGTAGCAGTATTTTAATATTCCATACCTGAAGCCTGTGATTCAGTACTAAGTGATATGGTACCCACTATTGCAGGGTACAATATGAGATGCGGGGAATCTTGAGCCACTCGGCAGAGAAGGTTACAAATACTTTGGCGCACATATACTTCAGGATGGTTTAAGCGTGAGAAAAGCTGTGGGATAATTCCTTCAGGATAAGAAGAAAGAAGGATACTTTAAAGTTATTAAAAACTGTCAACATAGTAGATGCAAAAGCATAAAACCTCATGTGTGTCAGAATCAGTTTTAAGGGCCTCAAATTTCTCCCTGTGTTAACAAAGAACCTAACAATAGTTCTTGTTTTCCAAGTTTGGTTAGATCTATAACCAAAATGCAGAGCAATTCAACAACGTTCTGGCAAAATGTATTTTCTATGAATGTCTGTAAAAGACAGACAGAGATAATATTTAACAAAGGGCATACAAAAATTTTTGAAACTTATTTTCACCACTGTCTCCAAAATTCATTTTGTATCCATAAAGGTCCTGCCTGTCACCCTTCTAGTTCTCTGAAAGGTGAGAGAGAAGAGTATGTCACATGCAGTTCATGGTGTCCTATTAACTAATGTAGGTATTCTGTAACACATTAAAATAATAAACATAAAGAAACTACTATGCTTGTTTATAGTCTTATATATCCTACCCAGAAATAAGTTTTCCTGAAACATTTTATTTAGACCATTACCTCTCCATGGAGCAGTAGGTGTTGTCTCCAAGCCGTGTTCCAGATACTGCCTAAGCTCACCGGCATGTTTGACGAGCAGTCTGAGCAAGCGCAGTGTGGCCATCACAATCACATCATCAGTACTCTGCTCCGCTCTGTGACTCAAATGTAGCCTAGGGTCATCTTCATCTAAAGGAATCTAAGGGGGAAAGGTGAAAGGCAGAAATAAGAATACCGTTTTCGTCCGCTAGGAAAGAAATGTCAAGTACATTTTCTTAGAACCGAACACCGTGCTACCCACCTGACCAGCATTGAGTTTAAGGAAAGTAAAATATGCGCTGCAAGACAGCTTGTACAGGCTGAAGATTCTATCTACAACCTTTCTCCACACTTTAATAACTCCTTCTGTTGCACTTTCATCAAGTTCTGAAAGCCACGGGCAACTTGAGATTAACTGACGCCAGATAACATCAACCATGTCATCTTCCTCATTATCTTCACTTTCTGTTATCTGAAGCGTTATATCTTCATCCTGAAGAAAATTGGGGCATAAAATGCTATTTTTTTAACACAAACAGAAAAGGGGGGGGGTACATGATTTTCCTATCCTATGAAAGCATCTTTCTCATTTATGAAAAATTACTTCACGTTTAGTTTCATACATGCTAAATCAAATTCATTATGCTCCTCTATGATGTATTTACTGATGCAGCTAATGAAGGATGTAAGATCTTTTTTTTTTGGTACTTTAAATGCTTCTAAGTTACAGTAAATATTCTGCTTGCAGAACATTAAATGTAATCTGTTCAAGTTTGAGGCTTGAATGTATACAGAATTCACTCACAACAGACTTTCCTCTCTTTAAAGTAATGGGCACATACATAACGCCAGCTCTGGCAGACATGACACATGCTGGTCTAGAGCAAGATGAGTCAGTACAGTTTAGCCTATGAAATAAAATCCAAACTTTTAAAGTCTATCTAAAAACTCAATAGCTCTAACATTCTAGAATTAATAGAACTCTGAGCTGAGAGAGAATAAATCCTACAGCTCATTTAGTCTACTAGTTTTCAACTCTGGCTATGAATTAGAATCACCGAGTAAGCTTAAATACATACACCCACTTCCCACTCAGAGTATCTGGGGTGGTTTTCAGGCACTGGTGTACTTTGAAAGGCCACAAGCTAGTGTTAAGAACCTAATTTCTGATCAAAACAACAATTAAAAGAGAAATTTAATTCACATAAAACAAACTTCACCTATTGTAACAGGACCTTAAGGAAATGATTTCTCAAGATTACATTCTCCTTAGAGAAGTATCATAACTCACTTTCATCTTAAAACTCCAAAGTTTTCATTTGTAACAGTAACTGCCTAAACCCCATTCAAATTTTAATCAAGTATACATGGATCAACCTCTTCAAAATCAATGAATTAAAACAGTGATCTTGACACCATTTCTCCCAAATACCGTATGATGTTTCCCTTGCCTGAATCCCCGCGGGGCGACACACAGCCTGTCCAAGAATACCATATATTCTCTCTTTTTCTTCTTCAGTTATAGTGTCTGGAAGCAGATTCTGAACTTCAGATTTTTCTCTAGGCAGCAGACGAACACCTTCTCCCTGACTATAAAAATAAACAAGTCACTGGTTCCAGCTACCAAAACTTGTCAGCAGACATTTCAAATCTCTATCCTGTAATGCAGTAAATATATTACACATTTCAACATACATACCTGGCATTATCAACCACCTTTCTGCCCCACCTATAAGCCCAACTAGCCAATGCTGCCCAGGATTTGGCTACTTCAGGTGCCTGTACTGAAGATAGGTGATACAACTGTCCCAAAATGAAGTCAGGTTCTCCAACTCCAATATGCACTGCCATAATGGACAAAAAAATATATATATATATGAAAGGACTCAGCAATATTACATTCATAAATTTCAAATGGCATTCCTACCAACATTTTAGGGATTTATTTTCTGTAAGCTATTACTAAGTTCCAGAATACTACAGTAAAATTTGATCAAAGAACACATTTTTACTATGCTTTTGAAATCAACTGAAATTGATCGAAATCAATCACTCAGCTTCACAAGTCAGCTTAAATTATCACCCTGTAAACCGCATAAATCTCTCTCATGACAACACAGGTGTCACGTGTGTTGTACAATGTCTTGAATTCTAGATATGACTGGCTCTTTCCTCACGATTAGGCTAAGCTTGAATATTCTGGCAAAAATAATATATAGGTGATCAGTATACAATCTCATTCAGTCAAAAAATTCATGAGGTAAATATCTTTATTCACACCTGCTATAATGCCATTTGCCAAGATTTATAATAATCACAGGACACATCCCTTATGAATATCAAGACTGTAAATTACATAGATTATAATTATTTTATAAGACCAACCTAAATAATTAAAATCCTCGGCTTCATTACAACAAAAATGAAAGTATATTCTCATCAGCAAAGAGGTTAACTATCTCCCACTCTGTAAAACCTGGACAGAACAACACTGAATGAACTACCCTATTTGTCAAGTACCTTTCTATTACTAGCACTAGTGTCAGAATGTGAAACTTTCATCTCCTAGAGTTTCTGTGCTCTAGGAGCCAAGGAGACCACAGGCAACTATCGTGTATCTTTCGTGCTCCTTCCAGTGTGAGGTGGAATTTAAGTATCTGGAGCAGGACCTTCTTGCCGGCAAAAACATCCAAGTCCATAAAAGCACTGTGGCTTGGGAAGGCCAGAAGTCAGCAGAGTTAGGTGACTTCCACAGTGGCATTAAATACTAAAGAAATGTGTTTTAGTTACTTCCAGATGGTTTAGTATACTGAATTTCCACGCAAACAATTTTTGCGGCAAGTTACAGCCAGCTTAACATTGTAAACTTTAAAACCAGTGGAGAAATAACTTCTAAAATTGGTATTTTAAAGCTAGTAAAATAAAGAAAGCCTACCTGTAGATTCGCTCTCAATCCGAGGATACTCTTCTTCCACTGTATTAACAGATGGCAGTTCTATTAAAGCAAGTATGTTTTTAGACAGAGTAGAAAGACCTGTGAAGTTCTGCTGTTGCTGAGCTCTGTAAACCTGTTTCAGCTGCCCTGAAATTTCTTTCCATTCTGCCTGGATCCATTTAGCCAGTGTCAGAATTGACTTGGCAACTGCATATTCAGCTTTGGCAGACTTGCAGAAAGATATGGCACAAGAACTTAACATTTCCATTGCATGTGTTGACTGGCCTATAGAAAACCAAAAACCAGCCCTTAGAAGCCTTATATGCAAGTGATTAACAGTATTTCAGGGTAAAGTAACAATGTAAATTCGGTGGTAATCAATGATCTCTAGATACATTTCTTACTTTGACACACTATAACAAAATTACCGCTCTAAAAGCACCAAATTACAAAGGTAAGTCAATTACAGGTAATTTATTGTTCAAGATGCAAATACTCTGCCACAGCTGAAAAAAAGTCAGCTTTTCTAATATTGCCTTACAGCATACACATTTTCATACACGATTTTCATTTCAGTCAGACATTAACCACAGTTCTTTTTACTAACCTGCTGTATATAGCAATTTGGTTTTTTCAATGTCAAGTTCAGGTCCCCATTTTTCATCCACTTGACCTTGAGTTGATAGTTTTTTAAAATGCTGGACTAAATCCTGTGCAGTAGTAGTCTTTCCCAGCTGAACCTCACTACACTGTGCCAGCAGTCTTGTTGCAAGTGAAACATTCCCTCGTTTTCTAGCAAATTTTGCTGCTGTTAGACCTAATTCCATGAGATGGCTTCTAATTGGAACTGTTTGTTCTGGAGAAAAGAAAACATTTCATTAGTCCTTGATTGGTCTAGCCCAGACTGCACAGACACATGGCCAAAAATTCTTCCCCAGCCATTTTCCCTTCCCTACCAACTCCCTAAATAAAGGTAACTCATTTTTCATTATCTTTAAATCCCTAGCAGCTAGCACAGTGCTTGGCATACAATAAACAGTACATGTTTGTTAAAAAATAAATGTAAGCGAACGATGAAGCAAAGTAAAAATCATTCACTACAAGAAATTAGCTTTTCAGTTTCTAGATCTTTTTAGTAAAGAGGCTAGGCCAAAGGGTGGGGAAAGAGAATAAGGCCAGACCATCTCTCTCTTGTTGTGTTAAGTACCCTCTGCCCTTCTATCATGCCATTCTCTCTTGGTTCACTCCTACCTTTCTGAAGAATCCTCAGTCTCCTTCTCATCCACTACCTATCCATTAAAACTGGTGTTCCTCAGGGTCGGTCCTAGGCTCTCTACTCTTCTTACTCTGCATATTGTCCCTGGACAATATCATCTGCTCCTGTAGCTTCAATTACCATATAAATGCTGATTACTCTTCAATCTTTATCTCTAGCCAGATCTGACATCTGAGTCCCACCTGCTTACCAGTCACCTATACTCAGGTATTTAAAGGGCACTTTTAACCTGTGTCAAGTGGAATCCATTTTCTACCACCCTCCAAACCTATTCTACTTCCTTCTCCTGTTATTCCTTTCTCAAGGAAAGGCATATGATCAACCTGGCTACCTGAGCAGGTGCCTGCCAGTCATCTTAAGACTCTACTTGCAGCCCATATATCGTATCTATTTTTTTCTATCCCTACTGCCACTACCTGGGTTACCTTTAGCAGGAACTTCAGCCTAACTGGTCCCTCTGCCCCCAGTCTTATCCTCTTCTGGTCCATTCTCCAACCGGCAAATGAAATATCTCACACAAAGGTAAATATGAACACTTAAACTTCCCTTTGATGGCTTCCCACAGCCTCTGACAAAACCCCAACTCCTGAATTTGCCTTGAAAGGCACTGATGTCTTGCATTTCAGTCCAATCTCAATCTCCTTCAGCTTCCTCTCTTCCCACTCTCCCTTAGGCAAACTGTCACCTAAGAATCTTTCATTAATGCTGCTGGCCTTCACATATTTTTTTCCAACCAGTCTACTGCCTTCCATCTCATCCCTACCTCCCTTAAGTATCAGCTTAAATGTTACTTCCTCCCCAAATCCTGTTCTGACTGATCCCTAGGATTAAATCTGTGCCCTTGTTGCATGTTCTTTAGCACCATGTACAAGCACTTCCACTCAGCACACCATACTGCTGTCCCTTGTTTGATGTTTTCCCTGCTAGACTTTAGAATCACTGTGGTCCCTGGAATGCAGAAAACAAGCTTGCCTTGTTCACCGTTACATCCCAACTTGGAGCACAATACCTGGCACAAAGCACACACTTCATAAGCACTTGCTGAAGAAGGAAAAAAAGTGAGGAGGAGTGGAGTTCTGTCTCCAACTATAACCGCTGGGTTACTGACTTTTTATTCCCAATTTTAAAACTTGTTCAATAAGGGAAGGATGAGAAAGAAGATGATATCTGTAGTCCTATTATATGCCATGCTCTGTGCTATTTCCTGTAATCCTTATAAGAATCGCCTGAGCAGGGGCGCCTGGGTGGCTCAGTCGTTAAGTGTCTGCCTTCAGCTCAGGTCATGAATCCAGGGTCCTGGGATCGAGCCCTATATCAGGCTCCCTGCTCAGCAGGAAGCCTGCTTCTCCCTCTCCCACTCTCTCTGCTTGTGTTCCTGCTTTCACTATCTCTCTATCAAATAAATAAAATCTTTAAAAAAAAGCATCTCCTGAGCAGTAAATACCCATGACTGAAGAGGAAAGTGACTCAGAAGTTTAATGGCTTGCCCTAGGTCCTTCCACTTGCAAATGCTGGGCTAAGGATCCAACCCAAGTGTATATGGCAAGGAAGGTCCAGGTGAGTCACAGTTCCCAGCAATCACTCTGCAATCCAAGTCCATACCCCAGCAAAACCTTACTTGAAATTTAATACACAAATGTATTCAGTAACCTTAGCTACCACATTTTCAACTAAACTTCTACAGAATTCTGGCAACTTTTCAATTTTTAAGCAATAAAGTAAATCGCTAGCATCCCTTTAACATGACAGACAGTTCTTTCTTAAAAATGAGACCTACTAAAAAAAAATAAAAAATTTTTAAAAATTTAAAAATGAGACCTACTTAAAAAAAAGAGAGACCTACTAATACATATACAAGTACTACTTCTCTATTCACTTGGAGTGTTTAAAACTTAACATTCACAGTACATTGTATCTGACAAAGAATTTGTATCCAGAACAAATAAACAAGTCTATGACTTGATTAAAAATGGGCAGGATTTGAACACTTAACAAAGTAAGATATACAATGGGCACTATGCAAATGAAAAGATGCATAATCTCATTAATCACCAGGAAAATGCAAATAAAACAATGAGGTACTATTATACACTGGTGCCAGTGACTAAAATTAAAGACCCAGCACTACCAAGGATGAAGATGCCAGAAGAAATGTACACTCTCTAGAAAATGTCAAACTATTTTTAACATTAAACTATATGACCCAACAATTTGACTCATAGGCATTTACTCAAGAGAAACACAAATACATGTCCACCCAGAGACCTGTACATGAATTTCATAGCAGTTTTATACATAGTAGTCCAAATTTTAAAATAAACAACTCCAATATCCACCAAAAGACCCAGAGATAAATTATGGTATACCCATAGAATGGGCAGTACTCAACAACAGGAAGGATCACAGTACTACTGCACAACACATAGGGGAAACCTTAAAAATAAAATGCTGAACAAGAGAAGCCAGACACAAGAGAGCTGTAGGATTCCATTTATATAAAACTTTAGTAAAGACATGTTTAATCTGGGGCACCTGGGTGGCTCAGTCTTTAAGCGTCTGCCTTTGGCTCAGGTCTTGATCCCAGGGTCCTGGGATGGAGCCCCGCATCGGGCTCCCTGCTCAGGGGGAGACTGCTTCTCCCTCTCCCACTCCCCCTGCTTGTGTTCCCTCTCTGTGTCTCTCTGTCAAATAAATATATAAAATCTTTAAAAAAAAAAAAAAAAAAGACGTGTCTAATCTACAGTGATAGAAGACAAATCAGCGGTTGTCCAGGACAGGACAGATGGGAGAGGTGACTGGGAAGAGGCATAAGGAAACCTTATGGGGTAAGATCCATGTTTTGTATCTTAATTGTATTGGTGGTTACACTGGTGAAGATGTGTCAAAACTCATGGAATTGTACACTTAAAATGTGTAAATTATATCTCAATCAAAGCTATTAAAAAACCAACCTAATTACCTTTTATTTTCTCCAACAATTGACTCTGGTACATGGTATATCTTAATGCCTGCATCCATGGCCTCACATCATGCTGTTTACATGAACGCAGAGCTTCACTGAAGAGTGGAATAAGACAATCCTGCCAGAGAAAAACCAAAACTACTTAATGTAAACAGCCTCTCATATGTTCATAGGTTGAGGTAAGCTGCACCCCCATAAGCCAACTACTCCAGGCTCATCTAATTAAACTCTCCACTTTCTTCACTGTCTTCTGATCATAAGAGGAAAGACACTGTAAGAGCAAAATCTTTGTTTTGGGGGGAAAAAAAATTCCAATTTATCAATATAATGAATAAAGCACACTTATAAAAAATAAACACAGCATATTTACTATAAAGAAGTTGAATTACAGAGAAACATAAAACTATTGGCTTTATAAGCAGATTCTCATAGACTATAATTCCCTTGGGAAGGGCCCATCTTTGGTTAAACTTTACCCTATCTGGAAGAGATGAGGTGTCTTCATTATTATTATTAACTTTTTTTTTTTAAGTAAGCTCTTCGCCCAACATGGGGCTTGAACTCACAACCCTGAGATCAGGAGCTGCATGCTCTACCAATTGAGCCAGCCAGGTGCCCAAGAGAGTCTTTGTTTTAATCAAATCTAAAATTTGTAACACCCATCAATGGAAAACATATTTATATACACCAACCCTTCTTCCAAAAAAAAAAGAAAAAAATTAAGCAATTAGCCATCCTTGAAATGATATATCTTAGGTTCCTCCATCTGCCTCACACACTTCTCAAATGAAAATGTGCCTGAAAATGACATTTTAGATTTCTGGGTTTACTAGCTTGTCCAACAAATGCTACTTTAAAAAGTCAAAAAAATCTTGGGGCACCTGGGTGGCTCAGTCAGTTGGGTATCTGACTCTTGGTTTTGGCTCAGGTCATGATCTCAAAGGTGTGGCATTGAGCCCTAAGCTGGGCTCCAGGCTCAGCGGGGAGTCTGCTTGAGATTCTCTCCCTCTGCCCCTTCTCCACGCTCTCTCTCTCAAATAAATAAATCTTAAAAAAAAAAAATTTTTTTTTTCTACACGAATGCCTATTAATGTTCAGAAGAACATCCTGATAAGGATACACACATACACACCTCTGTTGAAAGTCTGTTAGAAACTGTGTTCTCCAAAGCAGAAGAGCAATACAGCTGTAAGGTACTTAGAACTGGCAGATTCTGTGAAACTGTTAAAGTAGAAAGTCTCAGTGGTCCAATAGCTATGCGGGAGGTTTGCTTCAAGTACTTTACCACATTTCTGAAACAAAATATTCACTGTCAATTAATAAATGAGATTTTCCAACCTGGTAATCACTGAAGGGATAAGGTGGTTTGGTAAGATGCTACTATAGTGGCATCCAAAGAGGAGGAAGGAAGAGGAGCTGCCTGCCCTTTAGTAAAATTACATAAGCAAGTCAAGACATGCTTCTGGGGATTTCTACAGTTTAGTTAGTTTCAACCTCTATATATGTTGCCAAGTGGCATTCTTGTGTCATATGACTTCTACAACTAAAATGAAGCTATCATGACTAACATTGTAGTGATCACGTAATCGACTCCTCCCCAAAGGACATACATTTACCATATGGTATACACAGTGCACACCAACCTCTTTAGGATTAAACTTACTCAGTTATGGACTGCCACTTCTGATCTTGTTCTATATGGTTTAAAGCGGTTGCCAGACAAACAGAACTTCTCAACAACTGAACTTCAATGGATTTCTGAAGTTCCCTTGGATCCGGACTTAACATACTAGGAAGCAGTTTTTTCATATCTACAGAAGTTAAATAAATTCCGTGAAGTTAATTTGCTTTTAATGTGTTAAGAGTGATAAGATATTTTGACAGTATTAAAAAGTTATCACCAATGAAAACATTCTTTCATATTTAAATGCAGGTAGCTGAACACTATGATTAAGCATTTCTGATAGCTATGTAAAAAATATAGTCCACATTCAAATTATATCTCAGACCTGCCTCAAAACAGCTGATTTCCAAAGTTCCAAAATCAGCAAATCAACCTACTACATTTCAAAGGGCAAATCTAGCCCTACTTTGCAAACCTTACTGAATCTAGCAACTCAATACTAACACACAAACTACCCACCATACTAACGTTAGTGTAATATTTTACATGATGTTCAGTTGTGGTAAGAAAGTTAATGAACCACAGTAAAAGGTCAAGAAAAATATTTAGCTTAAAGACTACTTAAACTTTTTCAAACGTGGCTAGATAAATCTCAAAGTCTTACAATAGCCTTTTTTTAGTTTAATTTTACTTACATTGTTTTTATTTGCCAAATCAAATATAAGTAAAACAGACCTAAAGATGTTCCTTAACATATGATTCTGCTCCAAAATAAATGTACAAAAACTTCCAGATTTTCCAGTAAAATACTAAGCCAAACATCTTGAGCAACTTGTCTATAAAATACTTAATTCTAAGATTATTATTTCAAATACCTATTTTCTCTTTTGATCCTCCAGCAAGTAGACTGATATTTTCTCCTGGTAACAATTCTAATTGCTCAGTACACTCAACAAATTCTCCAGATTCAAAACTGCTTAGTGATCTGTAATTAAAATACCAGTTAGCTTGTATTACACTTATCCAGCCTGTGGGATCATTCAAAAAAAGTAGAACAAATTCTAGAAAAACACAGCACAGTTACACAGCATTCTCTTGATGAGGTTCCTTCTATGTAGGCCATCATTTTTTATTTCTATTTTGAAGATGTGACTACCGATTTAATTAGCACTAAAATCAGAGTGGCAAACCAGAAAGCCACAGCTATAGTAGTCATTCACAGTTTAGCATACTCACCCCTCCATGTTTCCTTCCTCTTTTTGTAGCCTGTTATCTTCGGGGGCCCATCCAACAAACTGACAGATCTCTTCAGGGCAATGCTAACATCTGATTCTCCCCAAACTACCTCTAAATTCGCTACATGGCCCCATTCCCCACCTAAAGCCCAGGCCCCTGGGGGGCTCCTGTTCTATTATCTTAGCCTTCCATCTCATCCCACCTTTCACTGCTGGCCTCCCTCCCTCTCTCCCTTCTCCAACGTGTTCCACAGAAGCGGTTTCTCTTTTTTTTTTTTTTTTAAGATTTTATTTATTTATTTGACAGAGCACGAGAGAGGGAACACAAGCAGGGGGAGTAGGAGAGGGAGAAGCAGGCTTCCCGCTGAGCAGGGAGCCCGATGTGGGGCTGGATCCCAGGACCCTGGGATCATGACCTGAGCCGAAGGCAGACGCTTAACAACTGAGCCACCCAGGCACCCCGCTGTTTCTCTTATTTAAAAGAATTCTTCCTTTCCATCTCCTTATGTCATCTGAATTCTTCCTTTCCATCTCCTTATGCCTCTGAAACTCCTTTAGTCATGTAGCATCAATGCTAGGACGAGAGACCTTCTAGCTCCCTACCTACTGGCTGCTACTTTCAGACACTCACTCTGTTCCCATTCCTACTATAGCTGCTTTCCAACCAAGACGATGACTCGGTTTCTTAATCTCTCTTTTCCATTAATCCACTCTTCTTTTCCTGTCCCTCTTGCTGTGCCCCTCCCTTACAACACAGCCTGAATCCAGCACTAGAAATGTAACATCAATGACTGCATCTGCCTCCCCCTTATAAGCTCCAAGCCTGGACCAAGGCAACCACGCGCTTCTCATGTGAGCCGCAACTGATGGAACTGTCGAGGTTTGGTAATAACACCCTTATCATTCCTGCCACTACAGGGTCTGACTTCTCTCCAGTGGCAGGTTCCCTGTGTCCCCACTAGGCTCTACAATGCCCTCACACTCTCAGCTAATGACTGACTCCTCAAAACACACACACACACATACACACAGCCCGACAGGCTTTCATTTCCTCTACTCTTACTCTTAATCCACCATCTACCCGCTCCCAAAACTCTGTCCATATCCAACTACTTTCCTTGGGTGCAAAAAAGGAGGGTTCTTTTTTCCAGTTAACCCTTCAATCAATGTTCTTTATCCTGTTTCTTCAACCTCTGCTTTCTAGTCACTCCTTCGCCTGAGCTTAAAAGAACACTTAATCTCTCCAATACTTCAATACACAACATTGTCCTCCAGCCACAGCTTCCTCTCCTTGACTTCATGAAGAACTCACTACCCAAATAATCTTTAGAGCCTTTGATTTCCAAGTTTCTTCACTACTCAATAGTATTCAGCCTGGCTGCTTCTCCTTCTCTCTCTCTCTCTCTCTCTCCAAAGCTCTTCTTGCGTGCAGTCTCTGGAACTCCTAACAAGGCAGACTACCCCAGTCTGGTTCTCCTACATCTCGGAACTCTTCCTTCCTCAGTGTCTTTGTGTTTTTTATCAATGGCTTCATCTCCCCTCCCTTAACAAAGATGCTTGTAAGGATTCTGTCCTTGGCCCTCTTTACTTTTCACTCACCCATCCCCAGGGCTTTATCTGTTAACTGGGTAGCTTACAAAGGCTCTGGAGTACACAGGAGTTTGAAAAGAGGGTTTTTTACTGTCACCTACATGCAAATGATCCCCAAATCATTCTCTAGCTTAGACTTTTCTCCTTTGCTCCAAATCCAATTCTTAATTGCGTATTAAACAATCTCCTCTGCATGTTTCATTTGCACCTTAAACACACCTCATTGTCCTGTGTGCTCCTACTTCAATTAGTGTCTGTTTCTCCCTCTACCTCTGTCCCACAGGTTAGTAGTCTACATGCCACCACCCCTGCCATCAATCCACCTAGTCTCTTCACAACACAGCAGAGTGAACCACTAAGTCAGATCAGGACATGCCTCTCCTGTTCAAATCTCACCGAAGATTTTCTCTCTCATTAGGAGTCAAAGTCCTTCTCACAGTTCCCTCCTACTCTCTACCCTTATCTCTTATTATTCACTCTGCTTCAACCAGAGTGGCCTCCAGGGTATTTCCAGAACACTCAAAGCACATAATTCTTCCATCAGACCGGTTTCCTCAAGTCTTTGCTCAAATGTCATGCTGATGGCATTCCCAACCTTGTCTGTCTGTCTGTCTGTGTCTCCTCTAGAAGGGAGCTCCTCAAGGGTCAGAACTCGTGTTTCATGAAATGTTGCACCCCACTGACTGGCATATAGTACATGCTCAATGGAGAAATTACCCATTAACACATTTACTTTTTAGAAGCTGGGCTTCTCGATGGGAGGGACAGCTAATGACCTGTGTCCAAGCCACTTACGGGTATACAGATTTTGAATTAAGGGAATATTTTGTGGGGTTTTTAAATTTAAATATTTATTTAAGTAATCTCTACACCCAATGTGGGACTCGAACTCATGACCCCAAGATCGAGAGTCGCATGCTCTACCAACTGAGACAGCCAGGCGCCCCAGTACATACATTTTAAATTAAGGTATTAATAAATACACAGAGGAACAACAAGAAGAAAAAAGACAAGAAAGGGAATTTAATTTATAAATGTTCATAAACTGCACTCCTTAGAATATTTTCAATCAATTCAAACCTACTTTAGAAACAGTCATCAAATGTGACCCTTTCTAAAGCAGTAACAAATTTCTCTTTATATTTATTTTGTAAGCTCTAAGAATCAATACCGAATGACTGTTTCAACAGTGACAAGACTGTTTTCCCACTGCATGAATACCTTCCTCACCTCTAATGTTGGTTTCTCATTGTAGTCATTTTCAAACAGCAATATTATTAGAACTTCAAATATCTTGCAATAGTAGGTATGACCAATTTTAATATTTTTCTGTCACAGAGGAAGACTTTAAAGCTACTGAAAATTTATTTAAATGAAAAAAGTCCTTACTTTATGTAGTTGAAATCAGCTTTCAGGTTGAGAGAAGTGCTGCTGGTACTCTTCTTCAAGTCGTGGATAGCATTCTGCCACTCCTGTACGGCAGCCCAATCAGCAATGGAAATGTAGCACTCACACGCTTTATTTCCCAAATAATTTATAACCTCAGGGGAAGAGTCAGTTGGCTTAGACAACACAGTTTTTCTGGATTCACCTGAGTGAATGTATTTTATAAAACAGAGAGATCCAGGGCAGTTATAAATATTTTAAAGAGCACAGAAATCTAAAAATACACAGTAAGATCGTCAGTACAAACTATCTGACTACAGCTTTTTATTTAAATTCCAGATGCTCACCGTTCAGAGAATGTTTGGGGCTGGCACTATTACGCCCAGCGTTGGCCAACGTGAGAACAGATTTCTCAAAGCTGGAGATGCAGCAGTCGATACCTGTCATGGCGCACAAGTGCTCCTGGTACTCCACAGAGGCCTTTTCAAACCTTTAATGCAAATTCAAACAGTCGCTATTTTTAATTATCCACAGCACTTCCAAAAAAAAACAAACAAAAAATTAATCACTCAACAAATTGAGCAGGGAAATAAATAAACCGAGTGGAGACAATGAGTTAATTATTTTGTGTGGGGTTGGGGTGCACAAAATTTTATTTTTTTCCTCACAACAAATGAAAATAAATTCAAAAAAAAAAAAAAGGGAGGGGCGACTGCGTGGCGCAGTTGGTTGGGCGTCTGGACTCCTGGTTTCGGCTCAGGTCATGATCTCAAGCCCTGCACCAGGCGTCTCACTCAGTGTGGAGTCTCTTCAGACTTTCACCGTCTCCCTCTGTCCTTCCCTACTGTGCACATCTCTCTCTCTCAAATAAATAAATAAACAGAATCTTAAAAAAAAAAAAAGGCATTATACAGTAACAGAAGGGGCGCCTGGGGAGTTGTCAGTTAAGCGGTTAAGAGTCTGCCTTTGGCTCAGGTCATCATCTCAGGGTCCCAGGATCAAGCCCCGCATCAGGCTCCCTGCTCAGCAGGGAGTCTGCATCTCTCTCTCTCCCTCTGCCCCTTCCCACCTCTCGTTCTCTCCTTCTCACTCTCTTTCTCTCAAATAAATAAATAAAATCTTAGGGAAAAAACACAAAGGTATCCTTCACTTTAAAAAAAATATATAACAGAAAATACCGGTAAGTATCTGATTTCAATGTACACAAAGGCTAAGAAGAATAAATTTTTAAGAATTCAAAAAGTAACAGATACTAATGACATAATTTGAAACTTTTAAGTACCCAAAACACCATAAATATTAAAAACAAATTACAAAGCAAGAAATTAGATAGCATCAACAATCTCGCTGTATAATAAAATCTCACAGATCAATACAGGAAAAAATGAGAGCCCATGAAGACATAATCTACATTTTTAAAAATCACAAAAAATCACAAATGATCAACAGAACATATGGGGAAAGTCCTACTATTAATCATTAATAAACAAATGTAAATTAAAACTATCTTCACTGATGATGATGGCAGGGCTGTTTTTCAGAGACCCTCAATACAAAGGTGAAGGGAAGGGGTTATTTTTCTATTGTTAGGGATTAAACTGGAAACAGTTTTCTGTATAGTAACTTAGCAAAAGAATGAACCATAAGCCTTATGGTCTATAGCCTTTCTTCTAGTAAATCAACTTGAAGGAATGAATTCAAAGAAAATAAACACAACTATAAGCTATAGTTTAAAGAATTAAGTACCATGGTACATTAAGATTAGTAAAAAACATAAAAAATAACCTTACCTTCCAATAAAATTAACACTGTAGAATATTTAACATGGGAAAAATATTTTTTAAAATATTGCTGAGTGGCAAAAGCAAAATGAGGTAACCAGCAAAAACACAGTGATTTCTGGGAAAAGACTGTGTATGAAAGAAAAAAAGAACTAAAATGGCATGTACACCAAAACTAACAGTTTTCACTGGCAGATGGAATTATGAGTTCTTTATTTCCTACATTTTCCAGATTTGGTAAAACTGACAAAAATATACACAGACTATTATGGTTCATGTTCATTTACCTAGCGAAATCAAGTAAGTTTAAATGTTGAGTGCACAGGGCTAATGAGCAAGTACTCTAGTTTGTACCAGACTCTGAAATGAAAGGTTATCAATTACGGATCAAGTTCAAAAATATATAAAACAAGTATGGGGCGCCTGGTAGCTCAGTTGGTTAAGCGTCTAACTCTTGATTTAGGCTGAAGTCATGATCTCAGGATCATGAGATCAATCCCCACATCAGGCTCTGTGCCAGGCATGGAGCTCCCTTGAAATTCTCTCTCTCCCTCTCCCTCCGTCCCTTTTCCCTGCTCCCTATCAAGAGAGACAGAAAGATGGAAAGAAATACAGGAAGAAAGACAAAAAGAAAGAGAAGGAGAGAAGGAAGGAGGGAAGGTAGGAAGGAAGGAAGGAAGGAAGGAAGAAATTAATTTACAAAACAATGGGCAGATCTTACTTTAAGGAAGACTTCTTACTAATCCATAAATAAGAAAGGCATCTAAGTTTTGCTGCTACTTAAAGAACAGACTAAAGATGACTCCTATTAAAGTGACTTACAGCAAGTTTCAATTGCTGAAACTGAACAAAGCCGTTTTAACATTTAACTACAATGTTAGCCAGGAATACAGAGGATTTTTTTTTTTTTTTAAGATTTTATTTATTGACAGAGAGAGACAGAGCAAGAGAGGGAACACAAGCAGGGGGAGTGGGAGAGGGAGAGCTGAAGGCAGACGCTTAATGACTGAGCCACCCAGGCACCCCAGGAATAGAGGATTTAAATGTAAAGACAACCTATCACCTATTTCCTTCCTTCCAACTTACCTCCCTTCAGCCTGCTGGGCCACTGAATTAATCCAGAGAAGATTCTTTCCAACAATGGAAGATGACCAGACAGCAATTCCCTGTATAGCTTCAGGACAATGAAGCTCACACAGCGCTTCTACCACCATCATGATGGTTACTTCCAATTCATTCCCCTGAGAGTTCATTCAGAAAAATTAATCATAGATCTCAATACCATTAAAATCTACTAAATTTACTACTGATCACAATCTAAGCCCATTTAAAGGCAAATGTATTTCACAGTTATTTTTACAATGGTATTATATTATTAGATCAGAATTCTTGAAAATTTACGCATAATGTATCTACAAAACGTAACAACCTTAACAACACATGGGTGTCAATCTTTACATGAATTAAAAGATTATTAATTTTAATTTTAATTTTATGTCTGAATACTGCTTACTGATATTATATCTAATTAATAAGCATTTGCAGGGCGCCTGGGTGGCTCAGTCGTTAAGTGTCTGCCTTCGGCTTACATCCCAGGGTCCTGGGATCAAGCCCCCATCAGGCTCCCTGCTCAGCGGGAAGCCTGCTTCTCCCTCTCCCACTCCCCCTGCTTGTATTCCCTCTCTCACTGTCTCTGTCAAATAAATCTTTAAAAATAAACATTTGTTATTTTTGGATTCCACTTACTGAACCCATCTATAAGCCAGCACTTTCCCCATGTAACATTATATGTACCTTTGCATACATTATAAATTATATATACGTTCCTATACATTATACAATTCTTAAAAATTATGATGAGAATTTTCTTCTACAAATTTCTAAGAATTACCTTTAAAGTTCCAACCTTAAACATAAGTAATACATATTTTGACATGTTCTAAGTACAAAATATGAATAGGTGATTTGGAAGTTCTTGCTTTTACAAAATATTGAATCAAAACCTTTGAAATATAAGTTTTGAATGAACAGAAATTTTAACTTATTTCATCCATAGATTAAATCACAATAAAGGAATTAAACTCAAATTTTTCTAATTAACAGATTTAAAATTAACTCCAAATACACTTTACCTGAGATAGATTTGTCTTCATTTCTGTAAGCAAGTCAAAGCCGTGTCTCACGGTCACAGCAGGCTGGCCTGCCAACAACCCAACCCTCATAATGGAAAGTCGGATCCGTGTCAGCCAGTCTTGGCAAGTTTGGCGATTAGTATAAAAAAAAGTCCTAATGACCTTTAGAATAAAGAAAAAGAAGAGCTCAGGATTGGTTAAGATTCTAGGTATAGATGTCTCAAATACACAAGAGTATGGTGATTTAAGCTCTACAAGCACTGCCAGGCTTGCCCATGAAAATGCTACAAAGCAACACTCAGCCCACTGAAACCAACCTTGGGAGGTGATGTTAATGCATTAGCGCACCCCTCGTATGCATTATACATTAACTTCTCCAAATTTTCCAGATACTGCAGAAGAAGAACAAGTCTAAGCTGGTTGCTACTGTGGCCTTCATCATTGTCTGCAGTTGTCCACTGACTAACATCTTGATCGGGATTTAATGTGTGAGCTGCAAGACTTCTAATGATACCTTAAAGCAAAGACAACATTCCAAATTTAAAAGAAATCTTTAAAGATTCTAGAAGGTGGAGATAATTTCACAAAATTACATTTATCAAGCATCCTCTGTACATCCATCATTTAAAAACAAAACTCCCAACATGAAAGATCTCTTATTTTAGGGGAAAAAAAAGTTTTCTCTACACAAATCCCCTAGTTTTTGAACACAAGTACATAACCATGTTGTTGTCAACACAATTACTCGATGAAAGTTTGTCAGAGTATTAAAGATAAACAAAGCGTATACTCTCAAATTTTTGTTTTAACAAAGGTAAGAAGTCCATTCTTTCTTACTATAAGAAGGGTTTGAAAGTATTTATATCACAAAGTTTGAAAAAGCACAAAGAGCTGATTACCTTCAATGGTCTGGAAGGTATCCTGAGCTCTGCCCAATGGGGTTCTCAACTTAGAGAGGACAGTGAACTGTGCTGCCTCCCAAATAGCCCACTGCCAAAGGATAGCATCTGTCTTTAGAAGATTTCGGGGAATTGTTGATTGGTCACGCTTATCCAGTCTCTGGCAGCTATAGAACAATCTTTCTAACCAATTGTCCTTCCTGGGAAAAGCAGTTTCATATTTAACAGACAATGACAACTTCATTAAAAAAAAAAAAAAAAAAAAATTGCCACAGGAATAGGAGTAGGGGACTACAATTTTTCCTACCTCAAAAAGGCAAAACCTTTAATACGGAGAAGCATTATATCCCTATCTTTCATTGTGAGGTCTTTTACAGTTAAAACCAGAATGGGGTATGGTGTGGATGGCTTATTAGGGGTAAACGGCTTATGACACTTCAGCTATCAGGATAAAACATTCATTGCAACTAAGCATCTGCAAAATGTCTATGTCCCTAGGCCTGTCCCCAAAGCATTCATGACTAGGTCAGAACAGTTAACTGTCAACATATTTCAATCTCAAAACCCATTTTTGTTTCTTCAGATACTATCTTCAAAGCAATTCTTCTTACTGCCGAAAACAAAAATAACCCATTTGAGAAGATATCACTTTCTGTTCTGCCACTCCGGACATATTTTCTCCTCAAAATGGGAATGGGGTCAAGATATTCAAGAATATTTAAGTTACTTTCGCACATGAAGGAGTCAAAGAAAATCTTACCCTGTTCTGTGAGAATTCCCATACAAAATAAAACTAATAACATCAGAGAAATCTTGTGGATGGAATGTGTTACTTGGTGCTTTGCTCATGTGACTTCTTAATGCTAAAGAAATTTCTTGAATTTCTGTGTGATTGTTATTGCTGGAGAAAGAAAATAAAGTCACTGTTACACAAAATGTTTTAGTTAAAAGGTTACTTCATACTGTAAATGGGCTATTTCCTTGCTAACTAAATGTAGGAATGAAAAAATAAAACTGAGACTTCAAAATAAAGATGTTACAACTTGAAAATTAATTTAATCAAAAACAATAAAGATTACACTTGAATTCTTCAAATAACTGTACTAAGAAACACATTTTGGCATATGTTATAAATTATTATATATAGGGGTGCCTGAGTGGCTCAGTCGTTGGGCGTCTGCCTTCAGCTCAGGTCATGATCCCAGGGTCCTGGGATCCAGCCCCACATCAGGCTCTCTGCTCAGCGGGAAGCCTGCTTCTCCCTCTCCCACTCCCCCTGCTTGTGTTCCCTCTCTCGCTGTCTCTGTCAAATAAATAAATAAAATCTTTTTTTAAAAAAATTACTATATATATTATTATATATATTATATAAATTATTCAGTACTTATTATCATGAGCTTCTAAGTTTATAAAAAATATTAAACTTTGTTACTTTCTTCTAGACCTGCACAATTTGATCCTCTGGCATCTCTTCAGTCACTGAGAGGTGCCATACGAGACATGACATTAATTCACTATTAGGCAATTTGTCTCTTCCTAAAGGACTACTAGGCAGTCAAACAGTGGGATGCTTTTGTTCCAACACAACTGTTATACCTCAAAACAACATCTAAAGGAATTGATTTCAACAGCTTTCCAAATGCTTGTCGAATACGAGTTCCACTATGGACAAGCTGAACACGGCAAACATCAACACACCTACAAAAAGATGAAACAGATAATATGAGTGTGGCAACAGCTTTAAGTTATTAGGACTAGGGTGAGATGATAGGATCTTTAGTCCATACCTCTGTAAAAGATCGTCTGGCAAAGAAGAAGACAAAGCATGTAGACTGCTGCATGCTTGCAGACAGATATTCACATCTTCAACAAGAGCTATTAGGAATTAAAAGACACTTTCAGCTTGCCAAAAGAAATTATATACCCGTATGTCGTAACTTCCCGAACCCATTCACTCATTCAACAGTTAAGTGCCTCCCAGGGACGAGGCCCTGCTCCTGCCTAGGACCCTTGTTTGGGAAAATCACACATTCAACAAAACCCAACGTCACAAGCCTTCACCTCAACCATTTTCTTAAAGAAATTTAGAAGTATACGGAATGTAAAAACATTCACATAAGCTTAAAAATGTGACAATCACTTAAAAACAAATTACATATTAAGAATAACTTAAGACGGGGTGCCTGAGTGGCTCAGTTGTTAAGCATCTGCCTTCAGCTCAGGTCCTGGATTGAGTACCGCATCAGGCTCCCCGCTCAGCGGGAAGCCTGCTTCTTCCTCTCCCACTCCCACTCCCCCTACTTATGTTCCCTCTCTCGCTGTCTCTCTCTCTGCCAAATTAATAAAATCTTTAAAAAAAAAAAAAAAGAAGTTAAGACAGATTATGCATCTGCCACTGAGATAGGAATTATACATTTCATGTTATGAAAATGTTCAAGTGACTATCTTTCTCTCATGACCAAAGATCCCTTGTAAGAGCAGGTAACAGAATTTTTAAAAATCACAGACTCTTACTGTTGGCTAAAAGGCCTTTGCAAAATTTATGGAAAGATGGAAGAGAAAATAAAGGTGCATATGTTTCAGACTTCTTCATTAAAACAGCCACTTCCAAAGCCCAGGTCATTAACAGTTTCCTGAAACACAAAATAGCCAGTTGACTTTACATTAAAAAAGAAAGAAAAATATAAAAATATATTCTTCTTACATTACTTTGCTTTTGGTTTTTTTAAACATCTCAAGCAACAGGAAAAACTGAAACTATAGAAATTCCTTTGTCAAAAAGTTGTATGCTTTTTAAGAAAATTTCCCCAGGGCGCCTGGGTGGCTCAATCAGTTAAGGTCTGCCTTCAGCTCAGGTTATGATCTCAGGATCCTGGGATGGAGCCCCATGTGGGGCCCCCTGCTCAGCGGGAAAGCTGCTTCTCTCTCTCCCTTTCCCCCTTCCCCCTGCTCATGCTCACACGCTCTCTCAAATAAATAAAATCTTAAAAAAAAAAAAGAAAGAAAAAAAAATTTCCCTAAACTAGCATTAAGTTGGAGCAAAGAATATTAAAAAAACCTCTACAGATACATTCTTCTACAAAACATTGCAGGGCAGGGAGGTTTCATTTAATTCTTTTGGGAAAGAACAAGAAATCCTAGACTAAATAATAAAGCTGTATTTTGAAGTGTTTCATAATGAAACTGCTCCACCCTACTACCTCGATAATCTGGATTTCCTATCCTCAAATTACATAGCTAAGTTAATAAAAGTTAAGAACACTTAATATTAGGAAATATTATTTAGTTACCTTGTATCCTGGTTAAGATTATCTTTCTTAAGCAATATTCCCAGGAGATTCAGTATAATTGAGAAATGTTTTTTTGTAGCTGTAGTTACAGTACTTATCACAGCTCCATCAAACAAAGATGGGGATGAAGAACTAAGACTACTAGATATAAAGTGATCGTGCCTGGAAGACAAAGGGAAAATCATCTTTTCATCTCTAATTTAAAAAAAAAAAGGTAACTCCAAAGTCAACACGTATTTTTAAAAATCTATACTTTCAAGAGCCCATCCTCCCCTATAAAAATGAAAAAAAAAAAACAAAAAAAACCCCCCTGTTTACAAGAAGTATCTGTACAGTACAGTACCTGGTACAATGAGAATACAATGTGTAGAGCACGGCATACTGAATGGCAGGGAAGTGAACAGCCAGGTCACCATGCACAATCATCAGATTCTTACTCAGCAGGGCAAAGACAGTTGGAGATAGCGCCCACATCTGATGATGTACAAACGAAAACAAATGTTTGGCTCCTCCAAGACACACGAGCTTATTCCTCAAAATATTTTAAATTTTTAGAAGTTAAAATGACAGGGGCGCCTGGGTGGCTCAGATCATGACCTGAGCTGAAATCAAGAGTTGGACGCTTCACCGACTGAGTCACCCAGGTGCCCCTGAGCTGTACACTTTAAGTGGGAATTGTATGATGTTTGAATTATATAGCAATAAAGATATTTTTTTAAAGAGAGAAAAAAACGGGTGCCTGGGTGGCTCAGTCGGTTAAGTGTCTGCCTTCGGCTCAGGTCATGATCTCAGGGTCCTGGGATCGAGCCCCACGGTAGGCTCTTTGCCCAGTGGGGAGCCTCCTTCTCCCTCTCCTCCTGCCCCTCTCCCTGTTTATGTTCGTGCTCGCTCTGTCTCTCAAATAAAGTAATTTTTTTAAAAAAAGAGAGAGAAAAAGATATTGAGCTGTATTTGGCCCATAGGCTGTAGTCTACTGAGTCCTGATTTAAACAAAGTCCTCTGTACCCCCCAATGTAGCAAATTGCCTCTCCTCAATTTTCGATACACTACACATGGCAAGGTGCCCTGTCCAATGAGAAAAAAGGAACATCTTGCCACTCTTAAGCTTTACCCATCCTTCCCTTTTCCTTCTGCTGCTAATACACTCCATTACACCTAACCGCCCCTTCCTGACCCACTCTCCCTGTTTCCAGAATGCAAGACAAAAAACCTCCTCAAATCTATATACAATGTCAATTCCTCAACAATGAAATTTTAGGGTCTGAGTAGAGTTTACTGTACACCATCAGCCATGACTAGCAGTGAGGGAAGGGACTGCTACTCATTGAGTGATACAAGGCAATCTAATCAGGAAAGCATGCAAATCTAAACATCAAACTTGACTTTCCCCTCCCTTCTCTTTTAGAAAACTTTATCCCTTAATTATATCCTTTTTTTTTTTTTATTAAAAGTAATGTCTTCCAATCCTGCAAGGTCTAACAGAAGGGAAAAAAATAAAGCAATAATTATCAATCAAAAGCAAGGTCACGTCAAATTTCTTAAAAGGAAGAAATCTTTATTCCATTCCCAAAAGAATATATGAATATTCCTAGAGAAAACTAGGCACTCAAAAAGGAAGACCATATGTAAGCACTAACGTTAGTGAAGAGGAGAAAAGCAGGGAAGAAGGAGTTGCATATTAAAAGAACTATACAAATCTGAGCTGTGGAAAATGTTGACAAATTTTTTATAAGCATGCTAGAATACATACAAATTCATAAAAGACATTTTTTAAAAAATAAAATACAAAAAATCTTTGAAGCGTTGTCAAGGAAAGGAAGAGGAAAGCAAAATACAATGGCAAGAAAACATTCCTGTCAACTTTAATTATCCAGGCATGTCCTACATATGGCAGTGTGCTCTACAGTGACTCTGGAAATACTGACATGGTAATAGTAGTAAATAAGACAGGTAAACATGCAATGAAGAGACGGTTAAGTGAGAATAAAACAAAGCACTGCAAGTAAAAACTCACCCCAATTAGTGAGTTTTTGGCATTTCCAATTGTAGTCAGGGCACTGAGGTCAAATATAACTACAAATTTTGCATTGTCTACATTGAATACGTGATTTTTAAAAGCCTCATGTTTTATTTCAGAGCAGGCATCAGGAAGTTGTAGACTATGTAGCAGGTTGTTTAGGGCACAAGTCATTTCCCCCAAAATTAATTTATAGGCAGTCTCCAAAACAGGAATATTCTTCAGGCTGAGCACTGCTTGATAAACAGCATGGGCTACAGCAACAACCTTTAAAGAGAGAATTCAGGAAAGTGATAATTAAATGGAAAATAAAATTACTAACTGCATAATGTGATGGTACAAATCAATTTTAAGACCAATAAATTCACTGTCCAAAACACCAAAGACCTAAATTTTTTTTAAAACCCAACCTTAGGGGCGCCTGGGTGGCTCAGTTGGTTAAGCGACTGCCTTCGGCTCAGGTCATGATCCTGGAGTCCCGGGATCGAGTCCCGCATCGGGCTCCCTGCTCGGCGAGGAGCCTGCTTCTCTCTCTGACCCTCCCCCCTCTCATGTACTCTCTCTCATTCTCGCTCTCTCAAATAAATAAATAAAATCTTTAAAAAAAATAAAAAATAAAAAAAAAATAAAACCCAACCTTAGGGAACCTACATGTGTCAGTAAATTTATGTCAGTAAGTTTATAAAAATCTTCAAAACTTTATTACAGAGTCCTCTAAATTAAAAGTTCTTAAAAAGCCATTTTTAAAAAATGGCTGGGATCAAAACACACATAAAAAGAGCTATTTATTACAATTACTTTTCCTCTATCTACTTGGAAAGCCTGTAGTGGTTTTGACTGGGAGTCGGCTGAGAAGCTAATAATGAAATTTATGACATACACAGTATCTCTGAATTTATAACTTGATAAATTAACAGCTGCTTGTTTTATGAAATTTTAATAAAACAAACTTAATAAAAACAAATCATGGAAATCTGAAAAGAGTATGTGGCACAGTATGACAATCAACAAATACTAAGTTATATAAATCATTTAATCACTATATTTTAAAACACTTATCATTTCACTCCATTTCATTTATGTAGCCTAGTAAGTAACTTGAGTCAACTCTTCAATGACTGAAGTGACCAAAAGTCCTTGTCAATGCCACACTTACCTCCTTTTCTTTATGATAACGCAAAAATAGTAGTTTAGATGATGGTATGAAAAGTTTTTCTACAAATGATGATGGCAGTTTTGTATTTATCTGTTCAACAATCTAAAAGAATAAAATAAAAA
The DNA here is from genome assembly GCF_002201575.2 of Neomonachus schauinslandi. Lineage (NCBI taxonomy): Eukaryota > Metazoa > Chordata > Mammalia > Carnivora > Phocidae > Neomonachus > Neomonachus schauinslandi. The sequence goes on from NC_058407.1 coordinate 151,334,451, forward strand.
GAAGTGAGCTACCAAGACACAACGGGACATGGGGGAACTTTACATGCATCAAGTTAACTGAAAGAAGCCCATCTGACATGGCTACACACTATGATTCCAACGATAGGACATTCTGGAAAAGGCAAAACTATGGAGACAGTAGTATCCACAGTTACCAGGGATTCAGGAGGGAGGAATAGGTGGAGCACAAGACATTTTTAGGGCAGTGAAACTATTCCGTATGATACTACAATAATGAATATGTGGCATTATTCATTTGTCAAAACCCACAAAACGTACAATCCAGAGAGTGAACCCTAAGGTAAACTACAGACCTCAGTTAATAACATGTCAATCTGGTTCATCAACTGTAATAAATGTTCCACACTAAAGCAAGATGTTAATAATGACGGAAACTGGGACACCAGGGTGGCTCAGTCAGTTAACTGTCTGCCTTCGGCTCAGGTCATGATCCCAGGGTCCTGGGATGGAGTTCCCCATGGGGGGGGGGGGGTCCTTGCTCAGCAGGGAGTCTGCTTCTCTGTCTGCCTACCGCTCCCCCTGCTTGTGTGCGCACGCTCTCTTTCTCTGACACATAAACAAGACCTTAAAAAAAATGATGAGGGAAACTACTGTGGGAGAGCATATGGGAACTCCATACCTAAGGCTCAATTTTTGTGTAAACCTAAAAACTGCTCTGAAAAATATCTATTAATTAAAGAAGTAATATATCTAAACTGTATTTTAAGGCCTTAACATTATGACAGTAAAATGTCTAGATACCTAAATAGGATATATGTATCTATACTTAAGACATGGGCAATTTTTTTTTTACATTGGCAAAGAGAGGTATAACTTTGGCAGAAATGTTCAGCAGAGTATCACCCAGAATTTGCTTTAAAACAATTCAGTTGGAGGGGCGCCTGGGTGGCTCAGTCGGTTAAGCGTCTGCCTTCGGCTCAGGTCATGATCCCAGGGTCCTGGGATCGAGCCCCGCATCAGGCTCCCTGCTCAGCTGGGAGCCTGCTTCTCCCTCTCCCTCTGCCCACCGCACCCCCACCCCCACTGTGATCTCTCTCAAATAAATAAATCTTTAAAAATAAAAAAAATAAATAAAACAATCCAGTTGGGGATGGAGGCACAGCAAGGAAGAGGGAGGGAGTCAGAGAGGCCTAGATGAAACCAGATAGACCATGTGTTTCTAATTATAGAAAGAGTATTAAGGGCGCCTGGGTGGCTCAGTTGGTTAAGCAACTGCCTTCGGCTCAGGTCTTGATCCTGGAGTCCCGGGATCGAGTCCCACATCGGGCTCCCTGCTCAGCAGGGAGTCTGCTTCTCCCTCTGACCCTCCCCCCTCTCATGTGCTCTCTCTCTCAAATAAATAAATAAAATCTTTAAAAAAAAAAAAAAGAAAGAGTATTAAGTATACAGAGATTCATTATGCTATTCTGTTTTTTTTTTAATATACTTCAAAATGTCCATAATAAATGGGGGAGAGGAGGAAGAATATTTATGGTTAAGAATAAAAACTATAGAACAAGTTTCATATGGGAAACAAAACATAACAAGGTCTTTCAAAATAGTTATCAAGTACCTATATGATACTTATCAGGAATACTAGGTAGTCTTACATGAAAGATAATGTTTCATCAAAGAAAAAAGAAGAAAAGGAATAAAAACTACACCGAGATCAAACACTAAAAGTAAACAGATAATAGAGCAAAAGCAAACTAGATTATATAAGTAAGAACTAATGCACTCTTTAAAAAAACAAACATAAAAAACCAAGACTTTCATTTCTTCCACACTAATTTAAGGGCCTGAATAAATACCGTATTAAAAAGCAAGGAAAAAAGAATTCACATACCAATGTGAGTAAATTCAAGACTGAGATGCTATAATCTGTACCGCAAGTCTGGCAGTTCTCCAGCTGATCTAATCCGTATGTAATGACCATGTCACAATGTATAGTCATGCTAGGATCCAAGCTGCCGAGCAAAACACCAACACACTCATTAGCAGCTGTCAACACAGCCTCAGAAAAAAACACTTGGTTTGCAGCCGTCACACATCTCATTACTCTGTATAGAACCTGCAAATGGGGAGAACAAGCAGCTTTTTAAAAAAATTCACATGCTTCCACAGAGTAAGAAAATAGTTTCTATTTAACGCAGTTTGAACTGAAAATTAACTGCCTGCCTTGTCAGTAGTCTCTTAATATTCTCGCTCTCGGTGGCTGAATAATAAAGGGTATCTTTAGTAAAATATGCAAAAATGATCTTGCCTAAAATATTCTAAAGTACTATTGTGACAGAAAATGGATCCTCTATTTCCCTTATACCCAATTTCTATCACCCTCTCTCCCCCAGCCAAAGTAACCAAGTGGCTGGAGCTCCGAATTTTTATATTCATGAAATTCACCAGTACTTGGAACAGTAGCATTAAACACAGGAATAACCTGCCATGAGAATAATCTTCCTGCAGTAAAGCACTTGGGCTTTTGGTAATCAATCTTTTAAAACTAAATACCCAAGTCACCTTAGCTTATGAACGTTCATGTACTGATGATCTCTTTGGAAAGGTTAAGTCTCATTCATAACATGTACCTATTTGACGATTATGAAAATCATGTAATTTCCAACCAAAAACCCCACTAAACTACAAGTCAGTATTAATGTACTAAATTTCTAATAAAAATAAGTTAAGAAACAAAGTGATACAGTATATCTTTCTGTAATTTTCAACAATCACTACATATAGGCTTTAAACCTATAGGTTAAGAAGGCCTAAAAGACATTCATACAAGAATACATTAAATATGTAACTATCCTGGGAAATGATTATTTTCTTTCCTTTTGTTTTACATCTGAGTTTATTGCCTTTATTTCAACATTGACACAGTCACCAAACCACCAACTTTTAGAAAGGAATAAATGAAATGAAGACATTAAATCATCTTGTTCAGGTTTAAAATATCAAAATGCTGGCTTTAATTATCTTCAGGATCTGACATTTCTGTTCAAATACACAATTAACCTACCAAAAATTCATATAAAACTAATATCCTATTTTATTTGGCAATGTGTTCAACAGAAATAAATAAAAGTTAAACTTTTATCCTAACAGAAAATTTTAATCATTTAATATTTTATGACTGTATCACGCATGTTTCTCCCTTATTCAAGAACAGTACAGTGACAGGTTCATTTCTCATGTCTATACACTGAGCCACTCACTGAGCTGTAATAGAGTACAGCTAATGTTTGGGGCTGCTAAAGTGTGGTAATCGTGCTGCCTCTTATAACTGATCTCAGACTACTAAATATTTAAGTTCTTGTATCTTTATAATCTTGGATGTCAGACTATCAAGTTGTTTCATCCTGTCATGCTCAGAAAAAATTACTTTTTGAGGCTTTCTCTACAGTGCATTATTCTCATTATGTTGAAAAACTAAACTCAATAATTATAAAGCAAAAATTAAAATATTACTTCTAAAGATTTTAAAAGGATATAAAAAAATAATCAATCTAAGAAAGATCTCATGAGAAAAAAGTTCATGCACATTTTAAAATGCAGTATAGCCTTTTTCTCATATAGGGGAGGGGACAGAAAGGAGATGGGATATAATAGGATTCCCTACTTTTCTGGCAATTTAAAGTAGCCACATATGTACAGACATACAAAACAAATGAAGGGTTAGTAACATAGTTCACTAGGTAAAGAAAAAGAAGCATTTACAATACACAACAATTTTGTTTTTGAATGATACTTAAAACTCCTAAAGACACTTACATCTGTTACATATGCCTCAGTGATTGGAGGACCCCGAATTGGGCTGAAGCGTTCCCCAATGCTCCTCACTACAGTACTGAACACCCGGAGAAGCGCGGCCAGCTTGGGTAGCGACACTGATGGAGGAGGAACATCTTCATCCACTGACTCCCCAGAGGCCACATGGCTGAGGTCCTAGATGTGCAATCACAGCACTCTTATTTAAGGAGCACATTGTTCAAAACAAACAAACTCCCAATTTTTAAGTCAATTAACTTTGTTTTTACAAATAAAGGAATTTTAGCCTATCAGAAAAGAAACATGAGAGGCGCCTGGGTGGCTCAACTGGTTAAGCGTCCGACTCTCAATTTTGGCTCAGGTCATGATCTCAGGGTTGTGAGATCGAGCCCCGCATCAGGCTCCGCACTGGGCATGGAGCCTAAGATTCTCTCTCTCTCTACCTCTGGCCCCCATCACCAAAAAATAAAATAAAATAAAAAAGTAATCTGTTAGAGAAAGGAACATGAATCTAAATGTAAAAGTAAATTATACTTCACTAATTAACAAATCTATACTTAAATAAGCCAAAAGTAACCTCAGTAGATTAAGAAAATAACTTCTCAGGGATGCCTGGGTGACTCAGTCAATTAAGCGTCTGCCTTTGGCTCAGGTCATGATGCCAGGGTCCTGGGATCGAGCCCCACATCGGGCTCCCTGCTCAGCGGGAAGCCTGCTTCTCCCTCTCACGCCCCCCCCGCTTGTGTTCCCTCTCTCGCTGTGTCTCTGTCAAATAAATAAAATCTTAAAACAAAACAAAAAACTTCTCATACCAACTCAGAAAGGTAGTGGGGGAAAAATAAATAGTACATATGCTCTGTTATATATAGGTATAAATGGAGCCAGAAACTTTTGCCATTCCTGAATTGGTTTCTGCTAAAATCTTATTCCAGGTATTCTTTGAGCCACTCAACTCAATAATCCCCCCACACCAACATTATGCACACAAAGGGCATATGGGGGAGAGAAGTGTTAAATTAGAAAATCTGGTTTACAAATCTAGTTAAGGAAATAAGATATACTCAAAAAAGATTGGCAAAAAATGGGATACTAGAACCAACATATACCTACATATAATTAAGCACCCAAAATAATAGAAGAGAATTTCATCTTATGGACACCAAGGAGGAGAGTCTTTACAAACCAGAATGGGCAGCTTCAGTGAGGTAGATCAGCATTAAAGGTGGGCTAGGAAAAAAGATATTCTAGGTGTGGAGGCAAAGAAACATGTAGAAGCAAAATTTTCATTCCACTCTTCTCTGAAAGGCTCGAAATAGCATAGATGAAGCTAAAACATTATAGGAGCCTCAAACACCAAGCAAGAATCACGGTAGGCCTGAATAAGGAAGAACCCCAAAGAAGTTCTCAGAGGACATGGCCAATTTAAGTCATGACCAGTGAGCTAAGAAAGCCAAGACCCAATACCAGAGACTTCAGTAGCACCCTTGAAGTCGCCATACTATACTTGTATAGCTGCAAAAATTTGCTAGAGCCAAGTCTTTTCCTGCAAAGCATGATCCAAGATCCCCAATATATGTAAAAGGAAAGTCTTTAGGGGCTTTTATACAACATCAATTCACATTACTTTTAATATGCTTTTGGTATCAAAAAATAAAAATGAACTATAGAAAATGTCTGAAAACTACTAGCCACCAGGAATATTTTAAGCTTTGAAAAATGAGGCCTGCTATTTTTCTTTCAGTCTTTCTGATAATTCAGCTGGTAACTTAAAAACAGCATCTAGGGGCACCTGGGTGGCTCAGTCAGTCATTAAGCAACTGCCTTCGGCTCGGGTCATGATCCCAGGGTCCTGGGATCGAGCCCCATATCTGGCTCCCTGCTCAGCTGAAAGACTGCTTCTCCCTCTCCAACTCCCCCTGCTTGTGTTCCCTCTCTCGCTGTCCTGCTCTCTCTCTGTGTCAAATAAATAAATAAAAGCTTTATTTAAAAAAAAAGCATCTAAAAATTTTTTTTAATATTGCAATGGTCTTGTAATTTCTATTTAAATGTCAAGTGGTCTGAATTATTTTAAAATAAATCTAGCACTGTTAGGGGTACCTGGGTGGTTCAGTCAGTTAAGTGTCTGCCTTTGGCTCAGGTCATGATCCCAGGGTCCTGGGATCAAGCCCTACATCAGGCTCCTGCTCAGCAGGGAGCCTGCTTCGCCCTCTCCCTTTGTCCCTCCCCACCCCTGGTGCACACCCTCTCTCTCAAATAAATAAAATCTTTTAAAAAAATAAAAATAAAAAATAAAATAAAATAAATGTAGCACTGTTTAAGATTTTTGTTCGTTCTTAACTGAAATTTTAGGAAATAACTTTCTACATACTCACCTCAGCATATGCCTCCATGTCCTCTAGAAACTGACCAAGAAGAGTGGTAGAAAATGCAAGATCAGCTACCCAAAATGGCTCCAAACTCTGCAACCACCCTAGGAATCAAAAAATTCAAGAGTAGAAAAAAACAAAAAATCCAAATTAAAAATATATCTAAAAGACTTGTTTTAAAAGTTATCTGGTTTTCAAGTTGCATACCCTTAAACAATGCTGTTTCATAAAATTAGAACTATTAACTGTTAAACATGCTGATCATGATTAACCAAAGTCTCTTTTAATGCTGCAAAAATGAACAGTCTCCAGAAATTAAAATGTGATTCTTAGCCCTTATTTTTTACCAGATTTAACATCCATATTGTCAATATACACAAGACTTAGACTAAAATGCCACAATCTGCCACCAGCCTGGCTTTCTACTCCAGAACCCCAACCACCCACCAAAGATGTCCATTAATCTCTCCAGTGGAAATGGGTCAGAACCACTCTCAGTGTGGTATATCCTATTTTCAGAAGTCCACTGCACCAATTAAGCTAAGAGAAACTATAGCACCTGAAACAAGCTGAAATGTCCAAATGAGTCGTGCTAGTCATTCACTTAAATAAAAAATAAAATAAAATGAAATAAATTTATCGTTTAAACAATTCCCCAAATTGATCCATTTGGTTTTTTGTTTGTTTGTTTTTAAAGATTTTTATTTATTTATTTGACAGAGACACAGCGAGAGAGGGAACACAAGCAGGGGGAGCGGGAGCGGGAGAAGCAGGCTTCCCGCCGAGCAGGGAGCCCGATGCGGGGCTCGATCCCAGGACCCTGGGACCATGACCTGAGCCAAAGGCAGACGCTTAACGACTGAGCCACCCAGGTGCCCCCATTTGTTTTTTTAAATTTTATTTTTTAAATTATTTTTTATTATTTTTTATTATTTTTTTAAATTTATTTATTCAACAGAGAGAGAGAGAAGCGAGAGAGGGAATACAAGCAGGGGGAGTGGAAAAGGGAGAAGCAGGCTTCCCGCTGAGCAGGGAGCCCGATGCGGGGCTCGATCCCAGGACCCTGGGATCATGACCTGAGCCGAAGGCAGCCGCTTAACAGACTGAGCCACCCAGGCACCCCAATTTTATTTTTTTTAAATACATAGGTATGATATACATAAACTTTTTTTTTTTTTAAGATTTTATTTCTTTATTCATGAGAGACAGACAGAGAGAGAGAGAGAGAGAGAGAGAGGCAGAGGGAGAAGCTGGCTCCCCAAGGAGCAGGGAGTCCGATGCGGAACTCGATCCCAGGACCCTGGGACCATGACCTGAGCCGAAGGCAGACACTTAACCATCTGAGCCACCCAGGTACCCTCCTTTTTTTTTTTTTAATAACCAGGAAAACAAGTCACAAATATCCAGGATCTTTCAATCTACACTCGAGTATTGCCACTGTAATGTCTCCTGCCACCAGCACACACTACAAATGACTCGTGAAAAGTCAATTTCTCACAGGTGCAACATTACAATCTGTACTTACTCTCCCCTACCTACTACGAAGTACACAGTCTTCCTCTGAAAGGATATATTCTGCTAACAAGTAATGTTCATTCATAATAACCAAATTACTGGGGCACCTGGGTGGCTCAGTCAGTTAAGCATCTGCCTTCAGCTCAGGTCATGATCCCGGGGTCCTGGGAGAGAGTCCCACGTCGAGCTCCTTGCTAAGCAGGGAGTCTGCTTCTCCCTCTGCCTCCCGCTCCCCCTGCTGTGCTGTCTCTCAGACAAATAAATAAAATCTTTAAAAAAAGAAAAAAAATGTAATAACCAAATTATTCCTGTGAAGCAATTATTTTTCTTCCATTATGAAAGAAACAGTATGCTGGACTTTGAGGAACCAGAGCTCCTTTCCATAACATTTAAACGACTGGTATATGCTGAATAACTTACCAGACACCTGCTGTGTGAGCGAAGGTTTCTGAGTATGATCTATATGCCATCCAACTAATATATCAACTGTATCCTGGGTGGAGACAAAGAGAAAAGGGCTAATCATTTTAAGGTCTAACTGCTACTTCTCCTGTGGACCATTTCAGATTAAGAAATCCTAGAAAAAGCATCTGTGTTCTACCTATTTGACATTATACAAACTTAGAAAGGGAGAGGGCAGGGCAATAGAATAATGGAACTTTATGACCTTGAGGAAATGTTTTTTCTTTAAATATTTTGAGGTATTAATGTCAGAAAGTACAGATAGTATTTATAAAAACTATATTACTGCACCATTCTATCCTGGACCCTCAAGCATCACTGATTATACTCCAAGAAGCAGAAGCTTTGTTTTCTCTCTGATTCCCAAGGTCCTTGGACAAACAACCAATCCTTCTCCCCATCATATGAACAGAGGGAGTCAGGGAACTCACCCTAAAATTAGTGCTGAAAATATGAGGGTAACATCGAGCCACCAAAAGAATGCACTTAACACATTTGCAAAGTAATTCTGGTGTATCCACATTTTCAAGAATGGACTGTAGGCTGGTCATTACAAGCTAAAAAATAAAAGTTATAAACCATGAATATTCAACAAAACAGGAAGAAAACAAGCACGTTGGGCTCATTATTTAAAAGTGACTTTATCTTTGGCTCAGGTCATGACCCCAGGGTCCTGGGATTGAGCCTTGGAGTAGGGCTCCCTGCTCAGCACGGAGTCTGCTTCTTCCTCTGCCCTTCACCCATCTCGTGCGAGCATGTGCTCTCTCTCTCAAATAATAAAATCTTTTTTTAAAAAAAGTGATTTTATCTAAAATTGATTATGGTACCAAAGAAAAGAAAGTCTGCAGTTTTAGCTCAAAAATAAGTTGAAAACATTTCATTCCACCATGAACAGGCTGAAAATAAATACTATTTCCTCTTCTTTAATGTCTCTTAATATTATTCCTAAGTAATGTCTGTTCACATTATTCCTAAATGCTCTCTTTAATACCTTGGACTTGATTAAATTTCAAAAACAAAAATTAAGATGTGCTTGGAAAACTTTTCTTTAAAGTACCACAATTACTTTCCAATTCAAAATTTATAGCAAATTTTATAAAATTTATGCTTTAGGTTATTAGTACTTGCTTCAAATTTGAATGATTTAGAAAAGATTAGCATGGCCCCAACACATGAATAACAGACATGCAAGCTTTTGTTACCACTATCATTATTTGACAGAGAGAGACACAGCGAGAATGGGAACACAAGCAGGGGGAGTGGGAGAGGGAGAAGCAGGCTTCCCACTGAGCAGAGAGCCCAATGATGTGGGGCTCGATCCCAGGACCCTGGGATCATGACCTGAGCCGAAGGCAGACCCTTGATGACTGAGACACCCAGGCACCCCTATAGCTCTATTTTTTAAACAAATATATGGCATGCCACTGACAGAATATTTTGTAGCTGTTAGAAACCATTTTTTCCTAAAAAGTAAAGCTCTTCTTCACAAAAGAATGAGGTTGTAACTACAGAAAAAATGCTAGAACTGGAAAAGTACTTAACATTTTGCCAATGTTATAATCTACACAGGTACTGAATATGAATGGGTGCCAAAATCACTGAGTGAACTAGAACTAAAAAACAGGATATTCAGAAGGTCTCAAGGTATCATGCCCAGATTACTAATTACAAAAGGAAAAGATAAGCCTCCACAACAGAAAAATTCTGGTGGGCATCACCTCAACCAAGTGATCAAACTCTTCATCCCTGACAGGAAGAAAAACTGAAGTTATATGCTTGCTGGTGTGATGCAACAGTAAGAATGAACCCAGGAAGTATTCATGACCAAAAGGTTTAAAATCAGGAAATAGCAATCAGACAAACCCAGGAAGTAGAACACTCCACAAAGATGAGGGACAAAAAAGGTGTGAACTGTTCTAATTAAGAGTGATTAAAGAGGCACAGCACTAAACTATACACAAGTCTTGGCGGAATCCTGGGTCAGGTAAGACAAAAGCTGTAAAAGATATCTTAAGGGCAGAAGTTTGAATATGGACTGCCTTATGTAATAAAATTAATTTTCTTAGGTATAATAATTTTGTTGTTAATATAAGAGAACAGCCTTATTTTTAGGGGATGTATGTTGAGGCATTATAGGGTGAACTGTCATGACGTGTGTAATTTCTTTTCAAATAGTTCAACAAAAAAGTTGAACTATGTGTGTAGAAATAAAACAAGTGTAGCAAAATGTTAATAAGTGACAAATCTAGATAAAGGACATATGGGTATTTATTATACTGGTCCACTTGTTTTCCTGTGGATTTGAAAATTTTCAAAATAAATATTTGAAGAAATGTTCAAAACATTAAAACTATATGCAGAATAAGCCTAATTTGGTGTTATGATACTTAGTTACAGATAATTTTCTGAATCTTTCCCAAAATTTTTCACATAACCTCTGTAATCAAAGAAAAATGGATTTTTAAAAAACAGACTATATCATTTAAAGTGACTTAAGCAAAATAAAGCATATCATCAATTGTAAAGAACACATATAAATAAAAGATATCTGGGGCACCTGGGTGGCTCAGTACGTTAGACTTGGGAGTCCTGGGATCAAGTCCCACATCAGGCTCCCTGCTCAGCGGGGAGTCTGCTTCTACGTCTGCTTCTACCTCTGCCCCTCACCCCACTCTCTGCTCTCTCACATCTACTTAACAAAAATTTAACTGCTTGTAACTTTGCTCAAACTTAAATTGAGAATGATCTTTTAATATACTTACACAAAAGTGAAATAAAGCTAAGTAAGGCTGGTTTTCATTTACACAAAATTATTTTATATCATTTGGAATAAGAATTTTGGACGTATTATTAAACCTAAAAAGGCCTAGAATGAGTTGTGTCGTTCAGTTTTTGTCTCCCTCAGAAAAGTCAAGTCCCCTCCTATCCAGCTTTCCTCACTGAGTCCCTATTTTCAAATGTGCAAATGATTCTAGTACTAAGCAAAATTCAAAGGAAAGCTTCAAAAAAGCAAAAAGACAAAAGAAAAATCTAACTTATTTTAAATCTACCTTTTAATTTGTATCCTTTAACTAAAACTCAGAAATGTTATTTATATCATATTTACTATCAGTAGATAACCCCTATACTAAGTTTCCTTTCTCCAAGTTCCTCTCCAAAAACATTACTAGAAAATTGTTAAGGATAATTTTCTTCCCAAATGCATCAATTTCCCCCCTCATTCTTACCTGCATTACAGATGAAAAGGCTTTCTTTTCTCCTACAGTCTCTAATGCTTTGTAGGTGGCACATAAGTAGAGGAGTTTAACTTCATCTTTTGCAGATGAGCTAAATTTGCTAAAAATCCATTTGAAGATCTTCTCAGCCTCATAGCTCAGAGAAGCACAAAGAAGGCCAAGACAGCAAGCTCCCTCCTGTCTCAACTCCTGAAGCAATTTGCTACTGTGTTTATTTCAATGCAAACAAAATAAAACATACGAAAGGTTTAAGCTTTCAAAGATGACAAGAATGACACATTTTACAAAAGAATGTCTTCAATGATTTTTTTTTAATTTTCTATTCGAACTACATAAAAGATTGAAATTTTATCTTTAAATATGCTCTTTACTCTCTCTATCCCACAGTGCCCAAAAGTACCTTTGTTAGACACATTAGCTTTTCTTTTACAGAATCAATTATTCACAAACAGTAAGGGAAGGCCCAGAAATACTAAAAATCAGGCTTCAAATTCCATCTCAAGCTACATTAAATAATCCACAGAAAAGGGCAGCAACAAGGATCAGATAAAACACATACAAATAACTACATATGATGTAGTGTTCAGTAGGTAAGGACTATAAAACAGGAAATGGTACTAGTTAAAGCACAACAAACTTAACAGGATAACAGCACTGATTTAAGTATATTAATAACTAACTATATAAAATGAAACCATCAAAAAGCAGTAAGGTTCGTGACCTGCTGAGATGAGTTTTTGGTGCTTTCCAACACTGCAATTCTTTGGGAATCCCCATACGAAGAACAGACTGCACACCTTTGTGGAGAACCCCAGTAGCCTCGTAGAGCAGGTGGTCTGAATCCACTGTTGCCCAAAGAAGGAAGCTCCCTTTCACCTCTATTCTCTAAGCAGTTTCAAAATTCTCTAGTTTACAAAAGTTAATCGCATTCATTCATGCCTGCATTAAGAGTTTATGGCATTCCACAAGTCAATGCTCAATTACTCAGTCATGTTGACAAATTAGAAAAAAAAAAAAAGAAAGAAAGAAAAATAAAAAAAAGGCATTTCCTTTCAAGTGGATTCCATTTGTAGTCAATGGTAATTAACATATAAATACTTTAACATAGATAAAGATGGCAGGAGAACCCAGTAAAACATTAAGTAGATATTCATAAATGAAGCCACCAATGGGTTTATCTTCTTGCATATTTTTTAATAATTTCTAAAAATATATTTAAAGTCTTAAAATTACCCATTGGTTACTTACCTTTCATTAAGCACATCATGTACAGCAGCCAAGATATTATCCAATTGTTTAACTAGTACCTTAAAAAAAAAACCACATGTATAAAAACTTCAAATTCCTATACTTTCAGTAACATTGTGTACTTTTTACTTGCATTCCCGTTCTAATTCTAATCAAACAGCACACCTTCCTTTTCTTACTATTCCCAGTCCGCAGTTAGTATGTATCAGGAATATTACAAGTTTCCTTTCAGATTCTGAAAGAAATTTATCCATTCCTATGTACTGCCATGATCATCAATGAAAAACATAAACTCGGGCGCCTGGGTGGCTCAGTCGTTAAGCGTCTGCCTTCGGCTCAGGTCATGATCCCAGGGTCCGGGGATCGAGCCCCGCATCAGGCTCCCTGCTCCGCGGGAAGCCTGCTTCTCCCTCTCCCATTCCCCCTGCTTGTATTCCCTCTCTCGCTGTGTCTCTCTCTGTCAAATAAATAAATAAAATCTTTAAAAAAAAAAAAAAAAGAAAAAGAAAAACATAAACTCAAAAAGCTTATTTACTCTGAAATGCATTAAGAGATGGACTGATGAAGAGGTAAAGAGAGGGGCGCCTGGGTGGCTCAGTCGGTTGAGCGGCTGCCTTCGGCTCGGGTCGTGATCCCAGAGTCCTGGGATCGAGCCCCACATCGGGCTCCCTGCTCAGTGGAGAGCCTGCTTCTCCCTCTCCCTCTGCCTGCCTCTCTGCCTACTTGTGCTTTCTCTCTCTCTCTGTCAAATAAATAAATAAAATCTTTAAAAAAAAAAAAGAGGTAAAGAGATACATGACAAAGCAACACGATAAAATGTTAATGACAGAATTTAGATGGCAGACATATGATACTCAGTATCTATATATATTTTGAAATGTTTTCAAAAATTTCATTTGGTATATATTTTAATTTTTTCATAATAAAATGGGGGGAGGTAGAAAACTTGCTTTGAACCAAATATTATTTGACTCATCATACCATTCTCATTAATTTTTTCCTGCTCTATATCAAGTTCTTAATTTCACATTAGGAGAATTACTCAGACTGGACAGAAATTTGTAACTGCTCCTGAACTTTTTTCTTTAAAGGATTTTTCCATATAGTTAGCCCTGGCCACCAGACCACACCTATCCGTGAACAAAATACATACACCCCAATCCCAATTTCACATATGGAAAACAAAGACATAGTCTGTCCTGGCATACAGAAAATAAAATTCTGAGGACAACAGAATAAATGTATTAAAGGTTAAAAGCACTTTACTGTAGAAGACACCAGTGTGGATCCACCAGTGGCAGATAAATTACACATCAGGGTCATCAAGTTCTCAATCATTATAATATAGGCCAAATTAACCTAGAATAAGGAATCCCTGTCATTTTTCCTAAGAAGCAAAACTCTTCCCTTCTTAAACCACTCCAGATAGCATCATCTACTTTATTATGGAAACACAAAAGTTATCAACACTTCCATACTGTACTCACCAGCTTATTTTCTGGTTGCTGAATAAATTCTTTCAACTGCTTTACAGTAGCCAGTCTTCGGTCTCTGTCGTCTTCCCGGGTGATCCTCCGAAGAAGATTCGACAGTCGAGACTCATCAGAGTAAGACATCGATCGCTCTGTGAAAATAAACATGTTATGCATTGAGTATAAACACAGAAACTTTACAGCCCAAATATTTTAAAGTACATCAAAAATCACAGTCCACTAAACAATAAAACTTCAACTGAATGCAGGTCCCAGTACACTTTTTATCACTAGAAGCCAAATTCCAGCAGACTGCTAGGCACAAAGCAGACCCTCAAAAAAGATAGACCTAAGCAAAGACCTCATTCCAGAGGACCAGTTGAGAGAAAAAAGACGGCTTAGAAATTACTTTCTTCAGATTTGTTCCATAATCTTTTCAACATCCAGGTAAAGAGCATGAGTACAGGTAAGAAATGTCTACAGGTTAGGGATAAAGTCTCAACCAGGCAGAAAAGAGGCTATATGCTTCTAATTCTCACTTGGTATCCAGTGAGGGCATGTGGTATCCAGTGGAGGGAAGTCTCTTGTTCACATTATCATTATTTTCCTAAGACAAAGTTTTTGTGAACTGCAATCAAACATTCAGTTCAACAAATGTCTAATTACCACCAACCATGTACAAGGCATGATGCCACTAGGGAAGTGCCAAACCAGAACTGTTCTGCCCTTTATTTTTTAATGACAAGAACAAACAAGAATGCTCAAACAATTGCCAATAAAAATACATTTAAGTACTAAATTTTTCTTTTTATATTTTCAGGTGTGCTATTTAATGATTGACCAATATACAGTAAAAACAAACCACATTAAAGAGTCTAATAGTTTCATTTCTAAGGCATGGAAAAAAATTACTAAAAGAAATACAACATCTGAGAGAAGGAAAATGATTCTCTTTTTAATCCCTAGCCCATTGAGTATTTCAGTAAAGATGGACACTGAAAACGTCATTAGGTTACAAGCCAGGAAATCTAGGCTCTATTTACAATTCTGCCACTAGCAAACTACTTAACTCTGAGCCTCAGAGGAGAAAGAACTGGACTCAATTATCTTTGGACTCACTTTCTAGCTTCTTTCGTACCAAGTCAAGGGCTTCAAACACTCTTAAGAAACAGCACAGCCTCTGACTAGTGGGTCCACTTCTGAAAATTTATCCAAAAGAATTCATTTTTTAAAAGCCATATGCAAAAAAAAAAAAGCAGCTATATGCACAAAGATATTCACCAAGATACACACAACACATACGTATACACACACCCGTGGAAGCAAATGGTCATAAACTAAATGTCCAAAGAGTGACTATATCCAACAAAGTATATAAATCAGAAATCCTGATTTCATACTTAGCTTTACCAACAAAATAAATTTCTCTTTTAGAAAACTAATGATCACCTGACATTCAAGGCATTTTACCTATACAGTGAGGCTGTGTTATAAGGCAGAAGGTGGTATCAGCATACTTAACTCTAGAAAAGCACCCACTCCATTTATACCCATAACCCCTACAGACCCTAGAGTTCAAGGACCTGCTGCAGGGAGAGTCCACCACACACCAGACATTCATTATCCACTATGACGAGAAAAACAGTTTCTTTAAATCTCATCTAGTCTTCAAATTTTAGGAGAATTCTCTAGAAAGTATACTCTAAAAAAGTATTAAAGCCTTTCCTGTGAGGATTTAGTCTAAGAAACAGTTTACAGGATAAAGAATGCAAACAATTATCATCTGTACATGTTTTTCAACTCGAAGTAAACGAACCAACTCATGTGTGCAAAGCATTAGTAAGAAATATGGCATCCAGGGTGCCTGGGTGGCTCAGACGGTTAAGCATCTGCCTTCAGTTCAGGTCATGATCCCAGGGCCATGGGATCGAGTCCCACATCGGGGTCCCTGCTTGGCGGGGAGCCTGCTTCTCCCTCTGCCTGCCGCTCCCCTGCGTGTGCTCTAATAAAAAATAAAAAATCTTAAAAAAAGAAAAGAAAAGAAATACGGCATCCGGGGGGAGAAAAGGATACAGGTGTTTATGGAGGCATTTGTGACTGGCCCCCAGTTTGTCCAATCTTACCCTGTGATTTCCTCATGTCTTTGATGGCTAACGCACGACTGCCATGCTGAATACTGGTGAACTCAGGGCTGGTCACATTGTTAACCCTCAGCTCTTGCCCCAACGACTTCCGACCATAAGTATTTTCCCCAGATCCTCCATTGACACTGTAGCCACCTAAAAACGATATTTACATGTTTTAATAGGGTTCTTTGCTTTACTCAATCAATTCCTGACAGTTCAGGATCTTACTACCCATCTACAGCTCAACCAGCCTTTGCTTCTCCTACTCTTCCCTTGTGCTGCCCCGGCTTTGAAATCATCTTGATTTCATTTTGTCCATCCACAGATGAAAGAAATGTAAACTAAATTAAGTCAAATTTTGCACTTTAAAAATTTTTAAAAGTTGGGGCGCCTGGCTGGCTCAGTCGTTAAGCATCTGCCTTCGGCTCAGGTCATGATCCCGGGATCCTGGGATCGAGCCCCGCATCGGGCTCCCTGCTCGGCGGGGAGCCTGCTTCTCCCTCTCCCTACTTGTGCTCTCTCTCTCTCTGTGAAATAAATAAATAAAATTTATTAAAAAAAAAAAATTTTTTTTAAAGTCTAGAGGAGAGGTAGTAGTCAGGAGACTTCAGCCTTTGTGATATTATGGGTGGCAAGGAAACTGCCTATGTGTATTATAATGTACAAAAATTTTTAAAAATTTTTAATGAAGGGGTAAACTTCCGAAGTTTCAACAACAGCACTTATTTAATATTTATATTTTAAGCATATTAAGAGAAAGAGAGAAGGAGGGGAGAAAAAGAGAGGGAAAGAGAAAGTTAGGGAAAGGCTGGTAGGTTAAAAAACAAACCAAAAAACATGCCTCTAACAATAAAGGAAGCATATATACCCTTTTCGTCATTCTGTATGTCAGTGTGGACTCTGGTATCATCGTGCCTTTGCCGAGACACCACAGCTGAATTTGAAGGTTGCAGTCCATAAGAAGAAGACCCACCCCGATCTCTGGATGAAGAATATTTTAAAGTATCTGGGTCGGCTGATGCACTATCAGTTCTGTAAAGAGAGAAGAGTATAAGATTAAACTTTAAACAAATATTTTCACAGCCCAACTCATAAATCTTTTATTCAAGCCTCTCCTGCCCCTCTAATTTTTAAATCATTACTATTATAAATAAGCACTCCAATTACTAATAAGTCTTTCAACAGGGAAGGGATTGTCAATGAATGAAAAGCTAGCTGTTCAGTCCCTTCTCTTCTACAGACCCATTCAGAAATACGGATAATTACCAGGATTAGAGTGACCAACTCATCCTGCTGTGGTCAAGGGTTAACAATTTTAGCAATGGAAATCCCATGTCCATGAACCCCCCTCTTCAGTCCAAGGCAAAATAAGACAGTTGGTCACCCTTGTCCAGGATTCTCCTCACATGATTTGATAAAAGGAATCATTCTTCCTCAGCTCTCCTCCCAGGAGAGGTTAATCAGTGGAAAAGTTACAGTTTTCCCAGTCATAAAAATAAAAAGCACTGGCAACATATAAGGCAGGGGCAATGTGGCATATTCTCTCTCTCTCTCACCTGAATTCCTAACTTTTGGTGGGTTATTTGGTGGGAAAGTAAATTACAGAATGATATTTGAGAGCAAGCTCAACAGGATATAAAAACACACTAGCTGGAAAGTAAGATAATTTTAATGTATTGGAGACTTCACTGAAGATGCCTTAACTATAGACACTACCAAAATTATAAAAAGTGAGAAAAATAAAAATAAGATATCAGGAATCCAATAAAGCTGAATTTGAAGGTTGCAGTCCATCATCTACTTAAAAGTCAAGTAGTGTGTAGAATAATCCGTGATACTTGGCCATTAATAAACAAGTGGTACAGCCCCAAGGTAATTATCCTTATCTAAGGATCAGTTCTATGCCTCAATGTCCTCATCAGTACAACCAGGAGCTCAGTTTCATAATTTCTCATGAGCCTCATTCTTCCAACCATCAAACATAAAGCATCAAGAAATAAGACAACACTACAACACCATATGAAAAATACCAAGAAAAAAGCTCCTGTCTTATCGATACTACTTCTGAGAGGAACAACTTTCTGAAAAAAATCACTTTTATGGTATGTACTAAAAACACCTACTGAACCCACAATTATTTGGGAAACTTGAGGACACTGGCAAAAGCAGAAACTAGCCTATTCCTCAACCCTTGTGGCTCCTCCCTCTTATATAAAAATGAATTCAGTGTTTGTTTATATATTTCAATTTATCATTTTTTCTTTGCCCCCACCCACAAAAATACTAAACATGGAACTTAGCATAAGCTCAGTCAGACAACCTGATCTATACTTACTGAAACCACTGTTAATATGGAATGCAAACAACAGGTCCAATTAAACTTGGGTAAATGGCACAAATCTAAATTATTCCTAAAGGCTCTCAGTTGGAAACTTGATAAAATTCCGTGACCCTAGCGTATTAAAATAACTAAGGCTCCGTAATGGAGTATCTTCTTCAAACATCCAGGGTTCACTTGTCAACAAAGCTCAGTATAATGAGGCGCCTGGGTGGCTCAGTCATTAAGCGTCTGCCTTTGGCTCAGGTCATGATCCCAGGGTCCTGGGATCGAGCCCCACATTGGGCTCCCTGTTCAGCGGAAAGCCTGCTTCTCCCTCTCCCACTCCCCCTTCTTGTGTTCCCTCTCTCACTGTCTCTCTCTGTGTCAAATAAATAAATAAAATCTTAAAAAAAACCCCAAAAAACAAAGCTCAGTTCTTCCAATAGATGAAAAAATATAACCTATGGAATTTCAAGAAAAAAATGAGAATTTTTTTCTAAGCATATTAATCTGTAAGCATTTAAGTACCATTAACACTAAATGGTGCATGAGAGCTTTTTAAAACAAATGTAATGGCATCTCCCATGTTTTTAAAAATAGCACATTAAATGTGCACCTACAATAAACCATAACGTAACAAATTTCTGGATGGGAAATGAAAAAGAAAAGAGAGCTTAAGAGCTTTTCTGACAGATTTTGAACTTGGCTGTATGTATGACGCCTAACACAACCTGGATAAGTAAGCTGCTAGCAAATGAACGGATACAAGATAACAAAAATCTACCAATATTTAAAATGTCTGAATTTCCTGTTTAAATTATGTTTATATATCACATATACTACCTTTACTACTAAGAGGTAAGTATTTGTATCATTTTTCTGGGGACATTGCAGTAAATGTAAGGCAGCAGAGAATATGGGTTAAAAAATGATTTGGGCTCAAATCCCAACTCCAACACGGAAAAGGTAAGTGGGACTTTCCACAAGGTACTTAATCTCCAAGCCTCAGTTGTTTCTTGCATAAAATGGGGATAATACCTATTTCACCTGTAAAGTTGTTGTGAGGCTTCAATGAGATACTAAATTCTTAAATACTTAGCTTACAGGGTATGCTCAAAGTTAGTTAAGACCCTGGGGCACCCAGATGGTGCAATCGGTTAAGCTTCCGACTCTTGGTTTCAGCTCAGGTCATGACCTCAGAGTTGTGAGATAAAGCTCCACAAAGGGCTCTACACTCAGCAGAGTCTTCTTAAGATTCCCTCTCCCTCTGCCCCTCCTCCCAGTGTTCTCTCTCTCTCTCAAATAAACAAATCTTAAAAAAAAAAGTTATTAAGACCATAATACTAAACTCAAGATTTCCAGTCTAACAGACAAATAATATATAAGCAGTTCAACAGCACAGGAATACAACCAAAATAAGTTTTCAAACCCAATACATAGCAGTTGATTTTAAGTTCTTCAATGAAGAAATTAAGCAATCTCCTACCAATAAATCCATTTCTACCTACAAAGCATTTGATTTCAAACTAAACTGGAAAAAAAGAATGGGAACAACTTCCCAATTTATTAGAAATACAGGTTTTAAAATCCCATGAGTTATGAACACCAGGTTCCACCTCCCCCCCGAGTTTGGGTTTTCAGAAATATAACAACAACAACAACAAAATCACTAGGGTTAGAACTACTGTCTCAGAACTGTCTAAAAACTCACTGGTTGCCACGTTCTTTTAAAACAAACTGATCAAAACATTTCCAACCAGAATTCAAGTTATAGGTAGTCTGAATCCAAAAGCACAAAATGGTTCAGCATTTATATGAAATCTTGATTTTTTTTAATATCAAGACTGCTTAGGTCTCAAAAAAAAGTCAGTACCAGGCTGTTAGCACCACCACCACCACCAAGTCCAATAAATAGAAAACTGTTAACGAACGGAAATGAGCACTTAAAATGAGGCAATCAAAGGCACAAAATACAGATTTGAATTCAAAGAGGCAGGTATAAATGTTAAGCCAGTTATAAGGGCTGGAAAAGCTATCATCTGCCAGAAAGTAGTGTCTGTTTAGTGATAAGAAAAAATGTATCTGATAAAACTAAGAATCATACTAGCAAGGATCAAAAATACCTCCACAGCCCCTTTAATACTCTAAAAATATTATGGAGAGAGAGAGAAAAAAGAGAAATGCCTAAATTTCCCCCAAATGATTAAAGTGAAGTTAAAGCCTGATGTACATGCCACATGAGAGGTAAGTTTCTAAAGCTCATACCTCAAAAATCGCATACTGTATAATATGGAGCCTTTGTGATGTTTTGCATCAAGTCAATCTGTAAGACAGTAGTTACAATATTAGTGAAGACAGTGGGTTAAAACATTTGTTGTTCAAACATGAAGCAAATATCATTCATGGGTTAGGTGCTTTTAGTTGTACTATGGCTTTCTAGGGTTCATATGCTGAAGCAAAAATTGAAATGGAAAGCCACTCTGTGCCGAGAGGCTTAAGGTGGCAAACCAAAAAAACTTTTTAGTACATAAGAGAATTTAAATGTTAACTATAACATACAAACCACATGCAAATATAGTTACCGCTCATTTAGTTACCTATTCTCAGTATACAGAAAATGTAATAAATCTGAGAGGTCACTTATTTCGAATGACCCAAATCCTCAGACCTCACATCAACAATCCACCATGTGCAAGGGGATATAGTATCTCCTGGCTACATGTGGTCTCGTCCAGTTCTTGTAAGCACTAAAAAGCAAAAACAACAACAACAACAAAAGCACCACTCTGGAAGTATGAAGTCAGGGAATTCCCTATCAGGAAGCATTTCCATAAAGCACCCCAAAATGACTTGATGCAAACACCACACCTAGTGGTGTCACTGGAATAAGCATCATATTGCTTCAAGTTGTTTTTAACTAGGCTTATTAAGGGTTTTTGCTCTCACACGGTGAGATCTAATTTGTAATGGATATCAACCAGGAAATGAGATTTGCACTTAAGCCAATGAGGTGGGAATGCATTTATTCTCGAAAGCAATGGTGGGCAAAAATAGTGTCACTGTCATAAAGTAGTTGTAGAATATGCTGTGAGTTTTTCATTACTAACAGTTAATACCACTTGAAAATGATTTATCTTTTAGAAATAAATTCAAGGTTATCCCTATGATGCCTGTTACTCACCTGGATTCAGACATGTTTCATGAGGAACAGATGAAAAGGTGAAACTATGCTATAAAATATGAATCTATGGCTAAAAAATTCATTTGGGAGGCTCATGGACTTCACTATTTGAAACTCTTCCCACAAGAGAAAATAGTGAGTTCAAATTTAGTAAAACAGAACTGAACCATCATGCCAAAATTATGAGTTTATATCGGTTTTGCAGCACTGAAATATCAAGTTAATATAATTTGATGAAACTTCACTAGCTACTTAAGTATTAAGTGTATATAATACCAAATCTTAATTATTTATGGGTTCTCTTACCAATTTTCCATCACTAATCAAACTCAACTAAATAGCAATGTAGACTCAAAATATGAAAACATATTTAACTATTTTTGTAAAACTGTAAATAATTTCACCAAGACCAAAGGAGGTCTGTCTACCTTTCAGAAGCCAAGGGCAAAGGCCAATCTCTAAAGTCTTAGAATGTCATGCCTAATAAAAGTGCCCTTGTTCACCTGGAGGCTTTGGGCCACACCAGAAAGTGTTAACACCGTGATTTACGAGGGTGAAGGGACTTTGAGTCCCAAGGACCAGCTCAACCTCCAGAAGGGCTGGAAACTAAGTTTACGCATGTAGGCAGTCGATCATGGAGTCCCAATAAAAAACTCTAGACAACAATACCTGGGTGAGCTTCCATGGTGGGTAATACTCCATGCGTACTGTGTGTCACACATCAACACCAGAAGAGTAATACTGTGTTCATGACTTCACAAGGAAAGGACAATTGGAAGCTCTGCATTCAAAACCTTTCTGGACTCTGCTATATGGGCCTTCACCAGTAGCTGATTTTAATCTGAATCTTTTAGTTGTAATAAACTGTAACCATGAGTAGAACAGCTTTCAATGAGTTCAGTAAGTCCTTATGCAACCTAAGAGTAGCCTTGGGGACCCCTGAACTTGGAACTGGTATCAGAAGTAAGGCTGGTTTTATGGACCATGTTTCCTCTAACTCTGCATCTATATTTAAAATCACTGAGCATACTCTAACCCAAAATTTTAAAGATTGTAAATTTTGTTTTTTAATAACATCTTTAGCAAACATAGTAAAGATTTGACTTCAGTATAATTTCCCTTCCAAGGAATCTCAAACACCCTCTACTGATTGACCTCTAACCAAATTAACCAGAAGGGACAAACAAAGCAACTCTAGGAGGGTACTACATTAGATTTTAACCTTTGCTCTACATGCACAATTGTCCTCAGTGTAAAGGTTGGTCAACATACCACCCCCAGGTAATTCTCAGTCTACAACTGGGTCTTCAATACTTCCCAGGTTTCCCTAGCCAGGGTTCTCTCCTTTCCAAGACAGTTTTCAAACTTTTTGCACCTTCCTCCTTTCCCCAGCTCTTCCAGTACATGACCTTCCACATTCCTGCTTCACGAGAAATGCAAGCCATTCTTCTACAGCACTCTCAATAGTAAGGGCTAACAGTTTTGAGCTCCTACCACATCGGGTAAGCAACTGAGCCAAGCAGTTTACATATATTTAGTACTTCATTTCATCTTTAACATAATCCTATTATGATCACTAAAGATAATAAATTGCCGTCTTACAGATGACATAAGGTTCCATAACTGACCGAAAGCTGCACATCTGGTAAAAGGCAGAGCAAGAACTCAAATTAAGTTCTGTTTAACTTTCAAGTTTTCAGCACTCCACCAGTGCCTGCCAACTTCCTTCCAGTAAACCCACAAACTCACCCACACGCTGACACACAGCCTTTCTTCCCATCACCCACACATCATGGAACAAGTAAATGTCCTATCTACAGCAACGCTCTGAATCCATACATTGCCCCTATTTTCTGAGGTATGCTGTGGATCTCCCACTTTGCTACTGCTCATCACTCAGCAACACATGAGCACCCTCGAGTCTTCCCTTTCAACAACAAAAGTCAGAATCTTGGGGATCCTGCCTGGCTCCGTCAGTAGAGCATGCGACTCTAGATCTTGGGGTCACGAGTTCAAGCCCCACACTGGGGCATGGAGCCTACTTTAAAAAAAGGTGGGGCAAAATCTTAACGCCCTTTTTCCTTCTAATTCTCATTGTCTAGACTCTTCACAGCCAAAACTCTTGGGAAAAATTTACCTTCCTCATCTTCGCTCACTTTTCAATTCACTGTAACCTGGGTTCCACCATCAATACTCCAGTGAAACTGTTCCTGCCAAAGGGGGAGCTGCCACTTGTGGCCTACTTGTCTCTAAAATTCCATAACCCCTTTTTAGTTCATCTTGCTCAATGTCCCCTGATGACTTACTTTTGACAACTGTCTATTCATGCTCTCTCTCAATACCACTCTAATTGTTGTTGTTGTTTTTTAAAGTAACTTTAATTCCAGTGACCCTCTCCACTTTTTCCCAGTCCTAGTACTTTCTTCCTTCTTCACCTCCTTTCAGCTTAGAGTTTATGGTCTACCATTTCAATAACACTCTTGCTGATCTCCTTAATCCCCCTTAATATTTTCCTCACACCAATCTGTTAAAATTCCAACCCTGGATAAACCCTAGTTATCAATTATCCATCATCCATAAGTAAGCACCACAACCCCAGGTCCTCCAACGTTCATCTCTCATTCTCTACATGCTTTATCCAGACCTGCCCCATTCTCTTCAGATTCCAAAATACTCTCCTAACCCCCCTACACACACACACTTCTCTGTCTCTCTCTGGTTCACCAAGAAAAAAAAAGATACCATCACACATCTGCACCCAATTCTAAGCCTTGATTGGGATTCCATCTACTTCCACCTTCTCTTAACTTTGCAAATACCCTTTTCTTCTTTCCCATTGAACTGAATCTTCTCTTTACACCTGTAAAATTTTCTGATGTTTCCCATTTAAAAATACAAAAACATATTTAAAAAAATATTAGAAAACAAAAACTCCATCAATCCCACATGACCTCCACCAAATAATCTGCCTTCACTCTCTGCAAACTAAGAGTTGTCCCCACTCCCCACCCTGTTTTTCACCTCTACTGGCTCCTCAATCCACGCTGATCCAGCTTCTGCCCCATTACTTTCAGCAAAACCAACTATGAGCCCAGGTTGCTAAACACATAACTTCAGGCTTTATCTTACTCATCCTCTCAGCAGCTTGCACAGGGCTGCTAAGTAGAGTTAAGCAGGCTGTGGCCTGCACAAAGGTGTCTTGCAGAGGAATGAGGTGGGCTGAATGAAAACCTCTTTTTAAAATTCTTACAATAACCCTCTGTGCTGAGATCCTGAGAACTCAAAGTAACCAGATTCTTCCCTTCCTCTGGCTTATGGGATGAAGTACTCTGTATTTCTTCCTACCTGGTTCTACTTTCTCAGGAACTTCTGAGGGCTTGCTCAACCTCCTCTACCAAACCCCAAAATCTTGAGGTATCTCAAAGCCTGACCCTAGGCTTCTATTCATCTCACTTTGACTTTCTCATTTAATCCATGCCAATGGCAATATTTACCACCTGTATGACATCGACTCCTAGATCTAGGCCTCCATCATTGACGTCCACTCCGAGGTCCAGACCTATGTACCCAACTGTTTAAAAACCAATCTCGGGGCGCCTGGGTGGCTCAGCTGGATGGATAATTGATACTAGGGTTTATCCAGGGTTGGAATTTTAAGATTGGTGTGAGGAAAATATTAAGGGAAGTTAAGGGGATTGGCTCAGGTCATGATCCCAGGGTCCTGGGATGGAGCCCCGCATGGGGCTTCCTGCTCAGCAGGGGGCCTGCCCTTCTCCCTCTCCACTCCCCCTGCTTGTGTCCCCTCTCTCACTGTATCTGTCAGATAAGTAAAATATTTTAAATAAATAAATAAAACAATCTCAATGTTCTAATACCTCAAACATAACAACTGGCTCCTTTCTTCCTGGAATCCCCATTTTAATAAATGGTGCCATCATCTAACCACTACTTTCTAATAAATGGCACTATTTGATCAGTCAGACGGTATGTTTCCCACTTCCAATTCTCATCTCTATCCCATCTCTCCTCCACATTCCATTATTAGTATCATAAAACACAAATCTGATATCCTCTCACTGCCCTTATCATTCCATGTACCTTACTTCCCTTTTTAGCTAAATCTCTACCAACCACCCCTTTTACACTCTATGCCCCATCCATCTTAATCTTTCATTGCCACAGAAAGAATCACCTTGCTCAGCCAGTCAGCCTGGAATGGCTTTGTCCTCACTCTTTGCTGACCCTAGCTTATTTCTCTTTATCCTCCAAGCATCAGCTTTCCTTTGAAAAGTTTCTGATTCCCGAGTCTGGCTAGTAGTCCTGCTATATATGTGCTACCAGAGAACCTAATAGTCCCTTTAGCTCTTAGATGATTTGAGAAGCTTATTTAAAGTTTTTGTTTTTTGTTTTTTTTTAATTTGACAGAGAGACAGTGAGAGAGGAAACAAGCAGAAGGAGTGGAAGAGGGAGAAGCAGGCTCCCCCTGAGCAGGGAGCCCAACACAGGGCTCGATCCCAGGACCCTGGGATCATGACCTGAGCCAAAGGCAGATGCTTAATGACTGAGCCACCCAGGTGCCCCATTAAGAAGCTTATTTAAACGTGTTCTGCCAGGAGACTGTAAATACCAGAAGGGCAGGGGACTCTCAGTGTTGCCTACCACACATCCCCACTGACTAGATGGCATATAAATTACTTGTTGACTAAATGATCACCCATTCTCATAACTGAGGCCTTTCAACTGTGGAATACAGTTCCCTACCTAACCTAAACAAATACTAACTTTTCTTCAACCCACACTTCCTCTACAAAGCATTCTATCAAAATCAGTATTTTCTTGGTCATTTACTACAAGAGCATTGACTAAGAGCTTATGCCCCCAAAAGGTGAACTAAGATGGTTCCAATCCTGTAAGAATTTATAATCTAGAAAGGAAAGAACTATAAACTCAGTTGAAGTTCCAATTAGGAGTATAAAATGCTCTGTGATTTCAGAAAAAAAAAATCCCATTATCCAGCTCCTTCCTCAAACTCTCAAAGTATGTACCACACTAGTTTGCACTTAGTAGTTATATTTATATACTAGCTTTGATTTGCTCACTTGAGATGTTAGCAGAGGGTACTGTATTACACCACACAACTTTCATAGGGAAAAGAGAACAGCATAGTGGCTGCAGCATAGAAAAGGGAGGGTACGGACAGACTAGACGATGATCTTGGTTCAAACTCTATTACAATTATTTAAAGTAAGTAAAAATTAGTCTTCTAAGTTAAACTTCCATAACTAAAACGTGATCTGTGCATATGATCTTAAGAGTAACTTTCATGGGGCACCTGGGTGGCTCGGTTTTAAAAAAAAACAAATGGGGGCACCTGGGTGGCTCAGTCGTTAAACGGCTGCCTTCAACTCGGGTCATGATCCCAGGGTCCTGGGATCGAGCCCCACATCGGGCTCCCTGCTCAGGGGGAGCCTGCTTCTCCCTCTCCCACTCCCCCTTCTTGTGTTCCCTCTCTCGCTGTCTCTCTCTCCATCAAATAAATAAATAAAAATCTTAAAAAAAAAAAAAAAAAGTAACTTTCATGGGGTGCCTGTGTGGCTCAGTTAAGCATCTCCCTTCAGCTCAAGTCATGATCTTGGGG
Source organism: Neomonachus schauinslandi (assembly GCF_002201575.2). Taxonomy (NCBI): domain Eukaryota; kingdom Metazoa; phylum Chordata; class Mammalia; order Carnivora; family Phocidae; genus Neomonachus; species Neomonachus schauinslandi. Next base: position 151,361,783 of record NC_058407.1, read on the forward strand.
TCCTGGGATGGAGCCCCATGTCCAGCTTCCTACTCAGCAGGGAGTCTGCGGCTCTCTCTCTCTCTCTCCCTCTCCCCTCCCCCCACTTGTGAGTGCATGCGTGCTTTTTGTCTCTCTCTCAAATTAAATAAATAAAATCTTAAAAAAAAAAAAAGAATGACTTTTATGAACACAGAAAAAGCCACCAAAATTAGAAACAGCTGGCTTCAGCAATATATTTAAATGAATTCTGAATTATTTTATAAAAATATGCATTTTTAAAGCTTTATTTTTGTCACATCAAAGGGCACTATCAAGAGTGAAAAGACAACTCACAAAATCAGCAAAAATATTTGCAAATCATGTATCTTCTAAGAGTCTAGTATCCAAAATACATAATGAACTCCTGTAACTCAACACAAAGACAATCCAATTTTTAAATGGGCTAAAGATTTGAACAGCTATATTTCTCCAAAGATACACAAACAGCCAATAAGCACATGAAAAATTGCTCAACATCATAAGTGATTAGGAAAATGTAAATCAAAACCACAGTAAGAATTCACACGCACTAGGATAGCTGTAGTTTAAAAATATATATATATATCAGTGTTGCAAATATACTGAGAAAATGAAATCCTCCTACATAACTGAAGGGAATGTAAAATGGTACAACCACTTTAGAAAAACTTGGCAATTCCTCAAGTTAAGCAAAAAATTACCATTTGACCCAGCAAATCCACTCCTAGGTATATGCCCAAAAGAGCTGACAACATGTCTTCTCACAAAAATTTGTTATGTGAATATTCACCACAACACTATTCACAATAAATTAAAGGTGGAAACCCAAATGTCCAACAGAAGATGAATGGATAAACAAAATGTGGTACATCCATACAATGGAAGATTGTAAATTCCATGTAAGATTCCATAAAAAGGAATGAAGTATTGATACCTGCCACAATATGGATGAACGCTGAAAACATTATGCCAAGTGAAAGAGGCTAGAAACAAAAGACTACATAGTACATGATTCCATTTATACGAAATATCCAGAATAGGCAAATCCATAGAGAAAGCAGATTTGTGGTTGCCAGGGGCTGAGAAAAGGGGAGAATAGGAAGTGACTACTTAAAGGGTACTGGGTTTCTGTTTGGGATGATGAAAATTTCTGGAACTAGATAGTGGTGATGGCTGCACATCATAAAGTACAGCTGACCCTTGAACAACATGGATTTGAACTGGACCAGTCCACTTACATGCAGATTTTTTTTACAATACACACAGCACAGTACTGTAAATGTACTTTCTTTTCCTTATGGTCTTAACATTTTCTTTTCTCTATTATAAGAACACAGTAAATAATATATACAACACAAAGGATATGTGTTAGGTGACTACTTATATTATTTAAGGCTTCCTTCCAGTCAACAGCTGGCTATTAATAGTTAAGTTTCAGGGAAGTCAAAAGTTATATACAGATTTTCAACTGGGGGGCAGTGGGAGGTGTCAGCACCCCAACCCCCACACTGTTTAAGGGTCAACTGTACTTGGTAGACTGAATTGTAAAATAATAAAATTTATGTGCATTTTACCACAATTTTTTTTTTTAAAGATTTTTTATTTATTTATTCGAGAGAGAGAGAATGAGAGAGAGAGCACATGAGAGGGGGGAGGGTCAGAGGGAGAAGCAGACTCCCTGCCGAGCAGGGAGCCCCATGCGGGACTCGATCCAGGGACTCCGGGATCATGACCTGAGCCGAAGGCAGTCACTTAACCGAGCCACCCAGGCGCCCTTACCACAATTTTTTAAAGATTTAGGACATTCTTGGAGCACCTGGGTGGCTCACTTGGTGGAGCATGCAACTTTTGATCTTGGGGTCATGAGTTTGAGCCACACATTGGGTGTAGAGATTACTCAAGAATTTAAAAAAAAAAAAAAATCTTTTTTTTTTTTTTTTTAAGATTTTATTTATTTGAGAGAGAGAGCACAAGCAGGGGGAGCGGTAGGCCAAGGGAGAAGCAGACTCCCCGCTGATCAGGGAGCCTGATGTGGGACTCAATCCCAGGACCCTGGGACCACGACCTGAGCCAAGGGCAGACACTTAACTGACCGAGCCACCCAGGCATCACCCCCCAAAAAAAATTCCTTAAAAAAAAAAAATTTATGGCTTTCTTGAAAAGATTAAATTATAGGGGAAAAAAAAAAAAGACCAGAGGTTATCAAGGGCTGAGAGTAGATACTGACTACAAAGGGGCACAAGGAAATGGTTTAGGATGATGGAACTATTCTATAGCTTGACTGCAGTGGTCATTTTTACAACATCACATACATCTGTCAAAACTCAAAGAACTATACAGCATGTAAATTATACCTCAATAAATTTGATTTTTTTAAAAA